>NW_006409012.1:211178-217117 GCF_000296735.1 Chrysochloris asiatica | reverse complement strand
GATTGTGATCATTGCAATGAAACAAAATATGATAGGATGAATGTACAGATAATGTTCACCCATGTAAACTAAAACATAATTCACAATAAAAATTAGAAAACAACAACAATGCAGCAGTTGGATCCAGAGAGGAGTAAGCACTGAGGGGACTCTTGCCAGCCTAGAAGGTAACAAGATGGGTGTAAAAGGGATGTGATAGAGGAGTTTCTGGTCCTAGATGGAGTTCCTACAGGTCTAGGTGTTATCAATGTTCAGGTTACTCAATCCAGAATTAGTTTGTGGAGGTTCTTGATGAGCTGGTTTTGGTGTGTTAGGGCAGCTGGGGGAAGGGTGATGAGGGTTTATACGGCAGTCAAGAAATCAAATGCCATATTGCATTAGGCAAATCTGCTGTATTTCAAGACCTCTTGAAAGTGTTCAAGAGCAAAGATACCAGTTTGATAACTAATGTGTGCATGAGCCAAGACTTGGTATTTTCAGTTGCCTCATAGGCATGTGAAAGATGGACAATGAATAAGGAAGATTTTAGAAGAATTGATGCATTTGCGTTGTAGTGTTGGAGAAGAATGTTGATACCATGGACTGCCAGAAGAACGAACAAATCTTTGTTGGAAGAATTGCAGCCAAAATGCTCCTAGGAAATAAGTTTGGTGAGACTTCATCTCTCATACTTTGGACACATTGTCAGGAGGGATCAGTCCCTGGAGAAGGTTACTATGCTTGGCAACATGGAGGTTCAGCCCAAAACAAAGACCCCTAGTGAGATGGCACCAAGGCTGTAGTAATGACCTTAAGAGTAACAATTGTGAGGATGGTGCAGGACCGGGCAATGTTTCATTCAATTGTGCATAGGATTGCTGAGTCTGAGTTGACTTGACAGCACCCAACAACAACAACAATGCTAGTCTAGTGACTCTTTGAGTTTTGTAGTTCTGGAGCCTAGCCCACTTGGATCCAGGCACCAAAGGGATACAGCCACCCTACCTCACAATGGCTCACAATTGCAAGTCTTATGAGTCCCAGACAGCAGGGTCTATGCTGAGGGTGGATAAAAGTGGGAGCTGGCCATATCTTTTGTCAATAAGGGAGTATGGGAGTGGGAGTGGGGGTTCGGAGAAGGAATCACACCTTCCCCATCACCTATATGGATCTGCTCTGCCAGACCACCTTTTATTGCTAAAGCTGCTCACAAATATTCAAGATGATGGAGCCATGTCTGGCCTCTCTCTTCATCCCTGGTAAGCCTCTCCTCCCAATGAACACTCAGTCCACTTCGCTGGTCTTTCCTCTGATGTTCAGGGTTCTAGTATTTTCATCTGTGTCCATTTCATTTGGTCTCTTGTATCTTTGTTGTAAGAATCCATGTAGTACATCTACTTAGTCTACCATCTTGCTAGAGGTGATCTTTATTCCTAAATTCTTCATTTTGATTCAGTGCTCAGTTGTCCTGAGCATTTCACGGAGTACTTGTTTTCAGGACAAGTACATGACTGCTGTACTTTGATGAGCTGCGTTTTGAATAGCTTCTGTTGCTCCCAATTATGAACAGTACTTTTTCTGACTATAGAATTAGGGTCATAGTCCTTTACCTACAAATCCCTGCACACATGTTTGAAGCTGCATTCTTTTTTTAAAAAAATTCTCAAGTGTACAAGAGTTAGTAAAATAATTATTGCTACTAGGGTTTCTATTTCATATGTGCATGCATGTATTTCAAACAAAACACCTTTAATAATGTCTCTGGGATGGCTACAGACAAGTTCTCTCAATAATACACATGTATTTGTCTCATTAGGGTACCTTCAAAAAAGAGCCAAATCAAAACAGAAACTTCTGAGGGGATATATTGGTCCAACTAAATTTAAGGCCGAGCAGTCAGCTCATAATGTTATTGCAACTGTTTTTGGAAATGTCAAAGGAGTAATCTTGTTAGATTTTCACGAAGAACACAGGACATCGTGGGAGCTGATTACGAAGAAGTACTTTTTCAAGGATAACAATAGCTGCCTTATGAGAGTTTGGTTGGGAAACCTTACCTCATCCACCCTACAACCCTGATCTTGCCCCTACAGGTTTGTTTTTGTTCCCCAAACTCAAAGAACATTGAAAAGTAACACAATTTGAGTCCCTTGAGGATGCCAAACTGCAGTTGGATGTGGTGTGAATTGAAGAGTGCGGAATTCTTCAGTAAAGTGTTAGAGAGATGGAAACACCGCTTCAGAAGTGTAGAAACCTATTTGGTGAATATGTTAAGAAACAGTAGCTTCATATTTTGATGCTTTTGTTTACTGAGTGATTTTACATCAATACTTTTTTATTTATCCTTGTATATTGACTTGGGGTAGTTTCGGTGGGGCAAAGAAGAGATTGAAAGCACTAAAGCCACCCCAAACCATTCCTTCATGTGTCTGTGGTTCTATCAGAGATTGATAATACTTGTATGTTCACTTTGTCAGGGAAGTTCAAATCTATTATAACATTATTTTGCTACCCATAGACACAGTAGTCTGTGCAAGATGATAACCTCAAAAGAGGATTCACCTCTTTCAAACAGCTGTCCCCCAGCTACATCAGCCTCTACTCCTCAAGCCTTAGTGGAGGTGCTATATGTGTGTGGAAGAGTAGAAGATTAGAGGCAGCTTAGGTATTCTTTTATCTCATGTTAGCTTAACAAAAAGCATTTGTGGATAACTTTGGCAGTGGTCCAGTTCTGCTCAGCATCTGTCATCTCCATTCTCAAGCCTTATGTGCAGGCTGCCAACACTCCCCTTATGTGCAGGCTGCCAACACTCCTTTGGGATTGGTTCCATTCAAGGTGGAATTTGGATTCTGGATTAGAGACTTCAGCTTGGCTCCCTAAATGCCATGTTCTGAGTTCTTTTCCTGCAAATACTGGAGGCAATACTGGCAGTTCCATTAAACAGTCTCCTCCTCCTTCAATTAATGGAAGGAGCCTAGTCTCTGTAGTATTTCTCCTTTGAAATGCATTTTACCAAAACGTTTTACCTCCAAAGTATACTTCCCATCTTTCTTACCTGAGTCTTAGCACTGAGTGTCTTGTTTCAAGTACAGAAGTGTTATTTATCCCCCCAAATTCCTCATTTTTTAAGCTTCAGAAACTGAACTCTGCCCAAGGTTTGATGAGCCAGGATCCTACCGTTTATAAATGGGAGAGCAGTTTTGGAACACAGGTCCCTTTTAGCACTCCCTCTGCCTCCATGCTATGCTGCTTTAGTTGATGATCCCAAGTTTAATATTATCATAAAGGTGACTTTGGAGTTTTGCAGGCAAGGAAAATACTACTAAATATCTAATGTTTGATAGTTTAGTCACATATAGTTACTTCTAGATATGAAATTTGAAAAATCATGCTGCATAAAACTATAAATGTAGGAGAGGTGTAACTAAAAGGGGGGAGCAGTTAATTTGTCAATTCAGGAACAGAGGACCCTAGGATATCAAGGGGGAAGAACAAGAGAGGAGTGAGGGATCCTAACCAGAATGCAGCAACATCAGAGATGGTGGTGGAGGGGACGGCATAGAGAAACAGAGGGCCCATGGGCTGAGAAAGACAGTGTGCCTGTGGGCAGGAGGCTGGCTTGCAAAATGTGCCCTCTGGACATTTAAATGAATATATATTTTCAATGTGGTATGTGTATGTACACACATCAGGAAAAAAAAAAAAAAAAGAAGGTAATAGACGTAAATATTGCTGGCTGAGGGTACATGGTGTGGGGGGGATTGTAATCATTACATTGATTTGCTGAAAGTAACATTGATGATCTGCCCTGTAAACCTTCACTCAATACACAATAAAAATTAAAAAAAGAAAAAGAAAATCATGCCGCAGAAATATTTCACAGTTGTTGTTAGTAAATATCATCAAGTTAATTCCAATTCATAGTGAGTCTGTACAGAGTTTCTGAGGAACAGCAGGTGGGTTTGAATAGCTGACTGTGTTTAGTAGTCTAGTGCTTAGCCTACAGTACCACAAAGCATTTTGTTATATAACTTCTGACGAATTTTCTTTTCCAATTGTATTTAGAAAGGCCTTTGTTTTTTTGATGTTAGTGGAAATCTGTTCTAAACGTGGAAGTGCTAGAGTTTTATTAATTTCTACTTATTTTTGCAGTACCAAGACTAAAAGATTTGTGAATTCAATTGTGTCATCCTTTTCATTCAGGTACGGATGTAATGGATATTTAACACCAACATTTCTTGTTTTTAATGGGAAATCATCTAAAATTTTTAAAAAATTTTAATTAAAAAAATTCTAAACTACACTGTCAATATGTTACTAAATAGTCCAAGTGCTCCATTTAGCATAATCTAATTTTTTTGGAATTTATTTAAGTTGCAAAGAGATGGCATTTCCTAAGTGTAATGGCAACATGGAGTTATAGTGTGGCACTATGGGATGAGCAGTGGGCTGCCAACTGCAAAGCCAGTGGTTCAAACCTACCAGTCACTCCTCAGAAACCCTGTACAGTCACTATAAATCAGAACCAACTCAATGTCACATAACAACAACAATAATGGCAACATATTAATATAAATTGTCTTCTTCCTGTGAAAGTAAAAATAATAAAACATAAATTTTAAAATATTGCAATTTCAAGTAAAGTATTTTATTAAATATCTTACAGATCCAAAATTATCTCCCTAAATATGGAAATGTTCTAGTTAGGCTTCTTCTCTTTATGAATATGAGAAATATTTCATACTATGATACAAATTCACAATATAATTGCTTCCTTTTAAATTTATTTCAATATGAGTGGCAACTATAAAAATTACTTTGAAGACTAGTGTTGTTGTTGTTAAGTGCTATTTAATTGTTTCTAACTCATAGTGACACTGTATAGGGTTTATAAGAGTGGCTGTTGGGTTTTAACTGCCGACCTTGCAGCTAGCAGTTCAGTGTTTATCCTACACTACTGCACTTTAGAGTTTAATGTGTACAAATTTATAGAACTGAATTCCTTTTATGTGTCTATCACTGTTGTAGAAACATCCATGAATATGTCCTTTTGGAAAATCTCACTGATAAATAATATTACTGACAAAAAGTAGTCTTGCATTTGATTTCTAAATCAGGCATAATATTTTCATTCAACTTATTTGCTTTATCTTGTTGGAGTATTAATCAGCTGTGTCTTCTCTAAAAGAGCATATGGTATATTTTTATGTAGTTTGGTCAAAATAAATTTTTCCCTAACAATTGCTTCTGTTGAGTGAAAACTGAGTACTTTTTTCAGATTCTACGGAACACAGTTCTCTCTACTATGGACAGTGTGATTCTAAATAGTGACATACTGGTATTTGAACCTATAATCTAGCAACCATTGCCAGTGAGCTGCCTCCAGCTCATGGACACCCCATGTGTGTAAAAGTAGAACTGTATGCCGTAAGGTTTTCATTGGCTGATTTTTCTGATGTAAAATTGCCAGTCAATTTTCTGGGGAACTTTTGAGTGGACTCAGGCCTTTAAATTTTTAGTTAGCAGCCAAGCACATGAACTGTTTGCACCACTCAGGGACTCTGTAGTCCATCTATAGAAGCGAAAAATCCCTTTATTTTTAATTAACTAATTTTGTTTGTTTTAGACTATTTGGACTCTTGCTGGTATTTGTGGATATGTTTGTGGTCCTTACGGATCTAATTTTCATTGGAAGCTCACTCAATCTTTCTTGGAAATTGCATTCAATTTCTTTAACTATTGCTTCGTTTTTTCTTATGGATGTTCTTCTTCGAGTATATGTAGAAGGGTAAGTTTGATTCATTTTTATATGTATAAAGCAATTTTGTATCCCAAGAAAATTAACTGGTCAAACCAAACGAATGTTACCTTCTTTATCAAAATAATTTGATAAAGTCATGGTCCATAGAAAAGCAACAGTTCAAATTCCAAATTTTCATAGATGTCTTTTTTTTTTTTT
>NW_006409012.1:208953-210130 GCF_000296735.1 Chrysochloris asiatica | reverse complement strand
TAGACAAGATGAAAACTATTCAGTGGGAACTCTTTCTTCCCCCACACACTCTTAAACTAAACTCCATAATGAAACCTTGTAAGCCAGTCACTTTGTGCCTTTATAGCCCTCCTCCCCCCTATTTTAGGTAGCCAATGTCTAAGTTGCCCATCTCTATCTACCCTATGTACAGAGGGGAATGTGAAGACTCCGTCCCTCTCTATTGGTATTTTGAGTTACTACTTCCATGAGTATAGGTGAAGGTCATCAAATTGTAGCAATTTACCCTTGTTTCCTTTATTAAATTTTATTTTATTTTATTTTAATATCTTCCTCTAGCCGAGTTCTGATTATCAAGCCACTGGTAGCTGGTGGTGGCTGTGTACCGTGGAATCAATTCCAACTCATAGAGACGCTGAACAGGGTTTCCGAGGCTGTAAGTATTTATGGGAGCAGAATGCCTCATCTTTCTCCCGCGGAACAGCTGGTAGTTTCGAATTGCTGACCTTGCAGTTAGCAGCCCAATTCATAACCACTACGCTACCAGAGCTCCTCATCAAGCCACTGAGGCTAGGTCAAATGGGTACTGTCTGCAAGTTCGGGTGTTCTTGCACACTTCATATCAGCTGGATGCTTCACTCTCAGCTCCAGCGCTCTGTGGCGATATCCTTGTCCATGGGCTCAGGTGTCCCCAGGTCTCACCACACTTTGGACTAACCAACCCTTCTTTTTCTCTCTCTCATCTCCAGGTCAATAGGAGTCAATGGACTGTGATTGAACTAAGCCCATTTCTTCATGGCTGCCTTTCCCCCTTTTCCACTCACCAGTAGACCAATGTGGTCGCCAGCAACTTTACATACCTGTTCATGTGTTCCCTTTGAGTTTCAGTCTTAGAGGGGAGTTTGTCCTGAAGAATCTTGATTGCTTGCCTTAATGGCTTCCGGGTAAACAGTTTGCTTATTCTTGTAGTAGCCAGTCATGCTGACATTTTTGTTTAGGGTTTTTCCTGATGGTCTTTCTTTGAAGATGTATCTTCTGTCACTCTAACTGTTCCAGGCTGGTCTGCTTGTCATTGCTAGTGGGAATGTCCCACCTCAGAAGTTTCTGTATGGGATTCAGGATTCCACCTAAGGTCCTATACTCTGCAAAGGCTCCACAAGAAGCTTATTTCACTGAGCAAGTTTTAGAACCCCTTTTA
>NW_006409012.1:192604-200313 GCF_000296735.1 Chrysochloris asiatica | reverse complement strand
AAGTTCATCAAATTGTATGAGAATATATATATATATATTTTTTTTTTTTTTTTCCTCTTCTTTTTACTTCTGGTTGAGCTCCGATCATCCAGTCATCGAAGCCAGGGCAAGTAGGTATTACATAAATGTATTTTTAATAGTATCGTTATGGCAACAGGCACTCCAGTCTCCAACAGTATATTCTAGATGGTTTCTTTGATAGATAAAGTTTAAAGGGCTTTCAAAATGAGGCAAGGCAGCTGATGTGCCTACATGGAAATTAATCAGAGGAACATATATGTGGTTCAGAAGAGGATGTGGAATGACAGCTACAATTGTGAGGATCATGATAAATTATGGATAGCATTGTGAAAAATGGAAATTCTAAAACACTTAGTTGCATTCATGCAGAAACTGAACATAGACCAAGAGGCAGTTGTTCAAGCAGAACAAGGAGATGCTGCGTGATTTAAAATCAGGAAAGGTATTTGTCAGGGTTGTGTCCTTTCACCATACTTACTCAATCTGTACGCTAAGCAAATCATCTGAGAAGCTGGACTATCTGAAGGAGAATGCAGCATCAGGAATGGAGGAAGAGTTATTAACAACGTTTAACAACTTTAACTACCTTTAACAACTCATTAACAAGCTTCCACAAGTAATGATAACACAACACTGCTTGCTGAAAGCAAGCAGGAAGGATCAAAGTCTACAGCTTTCAATACAGACTACACTTGAACATAAAGAAAACAGAAATCCTTACAACTGAACCTATAAGCAACATCTCAACAGAGAAAAAATTGAAGCTGTAAAGAATTTCATTTTACTCTGATCTACAATCAACACCCATGAAAGAAGCAGTTAAGAAATTATTTGCACTGGACAAATCTGCTATAAGATAGCTCTTTAAAGTGTTAAATAAGCAGAGATAGCACTTTGAAGACAAGATAAGCCATGGTATTTTCAGTTGCCTCATATCCATGTGACAGTTGAAAGACCAAAGAAGACTTGATACATTTGAATTATGGTATTGAGGAAAACTACCACAAACTACCAGAAGAATGAATAAATCTGTCTTAGAAGAAGTACAACCAGACTGTTCCTTAGAAGTGAGAATAACTAGACTTCGTCTTACATACTTGGACCATGTTACTGGGAGGGAGCAGTCTCTGGAAAAGGATGTCATACTTGGTTAAGTAGTGGGTCAGTGAAAATAGGAAGAACCTCAATGAGTCGCTGCAAAAATGGGCTCAAACATAGCAATGATTATGAAGAGGATGCAGGACCAGGTAGGGTTTCATTTTATCATGCGTATTTGTTGTAGATAGGATTGCTATGAATTGGAACTACCTGACAACAGGAACAACATGTATGAAGTATAAATATTAATAATCTTACTAACAGTGGCATCCTAACTAATAGTTGATAGTTAAATATTAGGCAATACATCATAACTTGTTTTCTCAACTAACTAAAACTTTTATTAAAGTGGCAAGAAGATCAAGGTATGCTTGTTCTTGTCAATAAGACTCAGTAGTAAGACAACAAGTAATTTCCTCTGCTTTCTGAGTTTCTGAAGAGATGGATAGGGGTGAGTCAAACTGTGATACTAGACAGCTGTGGGAGTTAGGGATTTAGTTCTCCACCCTCAGAGCACCTCAAAAGGCAGTTCCTCTCCTCTTTTGCTGAACCTCTGTCCACATGCCTTTGAGCTACAGACAGTTGCTCACTCCTAGGTTACTAAGAAACCCTCCCTAGGAAAGCAGAGCCCACATTTGAAGGACCCAGGGCTGAGGAGGAAGGTATAGTATATAGAAGTTAAGCTTTGCCTAGGTAAAAAAACAAAACAAAATCTAGTCCGCAAAGATTCTAGTGTGGGCCAGAAAATGAGTTTGCAGACCAAAATAACAAATCCCTCTCCCTCTCACAAACTGCTCTTTTGTATACTCCTCATAACCTGGTTGTTCTAGGGCTATGTCAAGTTGAACTTTTCCTGCCCATCAGTACTGCCCAACATCCCACCTTTTCCCCATCTATGTGAAATCAATGTTAGTCTTTTGTTCGATGATTTAGCTATATCACCTACTTGTTGTTAAGCATTGTTGAGTCAGTTTCAACTCATACCAATCCTGTTTAGGGTTTCTGAGGAGAGGCTGGTGGCTTTGAACTGATGACCTTGAGGTTGGCAATCAAGTGCTTATTCTACAGTGCCACACCAGGACTTTCTTTCTATATTTAAATTTCTAAATTGATGCTTTTGTCCTACATACCTATAAAATGATGTGTATTAGTTTGCTTCTTGAAAATTGTAAGACTATACACACATAACAAAATATTTGTCAGTTCAACAATTTTTACATAATTACGATCTTCATGTTGTCAGCCGTGTTCAGCATCCTTTTCTGATGAAATCCACCACCATTAGCATAAACTCCTTGTTCCCTTCCCCTTTCTCTCCCAACACTGATACAAATTTATTTTATGAAACGGTTCCACTGATGTTATTTTTCCTTAGTCCAGACTAGTAAATGTATTTAAAATAATCCCATAATTTACAATTCTTAGTGAGGATGAGTCAACTTATTTGTTTTGTTTTGTATTATAGGAAACAACAGTATTTTTCTGATATGTTTAACTCCTTAGATGCCATCGTTATTGGTTTGACCCTTCTGGTTAATATTGTTTATTGTCTTCATGACTTTAAGGGTATCACTAATATCCCCAGGTAAGAAATATAAACTCACCTCTCAAAATTTTGTTTTTCTTTTGCATTTTCTGTGGCCTTTCATTTTGTATCATAAAGAAGATGGAGCACCCGAGAAACTGGAGACATTGTCTCTTCTAATAATGTTCATATCTTTATATTTTGAAATTTCCACTAAATTCCCTTTTTATGTCAGCATATAACCAAGAGAGTTTTGATGTAAACAAACACAAAATTTGAGTTATTACAATGATCCTCTAAAAAAGAGCAAATGAAACAGAGAACCAGGATGGCGATGGGTAACTGGCAGAGGTGACATTTTGCAATATAGGTCCGGTGTTGTTACCTGCCGCTGAGTCATTTCTGACTCACAGCGACCCTGTATAGGGTTTCCAAGGAGCAGCTGGTGAGTTTGAACCATTGATCTTGCAGTTCAAACCAACCTTGAGGTCAGTGCTTTATCCCACAGTGCCTGAAACATAGTTAGTACTGTTAGAAATCAAGAAAATTAAACTGTGTATGAGTTGTGGATGACTCTGTTTTGTCCTCCTCCTTGCTGCTACAATGAAAAAAGAACAAGTGCGCTTGGAGTTGTGATGTTGAGTGGTTTGCTAGGCTTATTAGTCAAAGAGCTTATTTATTTCTTCATCCCAGCCTCCTAGGCCTTCAATTCAGACCCCAATTAAATGTGTCCCCAGATAATAGGCCTTTGGAGTAATTTGCAAATAATCTGAGTCAGTGTAATCCCCCGATCTGGTAGTCTCAGTATTGGAAAGTATTTCAACCTGATGCCTGTGTTATGCACTTTGCAACTGTAATAAACTTCTGTTGCTTATGAGAACAATAACCCTCAGTTTATTTTGTTGGAGAAAACATTGAAAACTATTGGTCTTAAACAACAAAAGTTAAATTTACAAATTCTAGGATTCGGATCCTCCAGACCAGGGCTTCTTAACATGGGCATTATTGACACTGTGGCAGGTATGAGCCCAAATGAGCTTTGCTGTTCATACAGGATGTTAAATAGTATCCTTGGCCTCTACCCACTGGATGCCAGTAGCAACTCTCCCTTCTGCACAGATTGACCACTAAAAATATCTCCAGACATTGCTAAATATCTCTTGGGGGTAATTCCCTGACTAAGAACTACTATTCTAGACTCATATTGGGAAACTTCTGTTTCGGAAGTAACAATGAATCTTTGTCATCTATTGTTAGATTGACAGTTTTATTTCGAGCTCTACGAATAATCATTCTGGTAAGAGTTTTTCATCTGGCTTATCAAAAAAGGCATCTTGAAAGACTGACTAGAAAGATGGTAAGTGGAGAAAACATTTGCCTAATTCAGAAAAAATGTGTTTTGAAAAATACTGATTTAAAAAAAATACTGATAAAGTGTGTTGATATCTATTTTTATTTGTTTCATTTTTTATTTGTATTTTACAAACTAATCATTGTTTTTACCTCTCAGGTTTCAGGAAACAAAAGGCGATATGAGAGGGATGGGTTTGACCTAGATCTCACTTATGTTACTGGTATGTGCAGTTTAGCTGTTGATTCATGCACATTAACGTCATACATTTCTTATGTGTAATTATGTTTCTATTTCTTATCTATCTAAGCTGCAACACACATTAATGAATACATTTCAATATTAAAGTCCCCTGTCTCCTTTATCCCTGAAACTTTTTTTTTTTTCTGAGATTCAAAATTGTTATTTACATTATCCCTCAGTCAGGAGATCTGTTTACAAATACTCTGCTTATACATTTTGGCAAAGGTGGGCCACTGATTCTTCTTTATGTAACATTAAACATTACTTAATATTTAACCATTACAGAAATGCTTTGTAGAATAAGCACTGGACTTCAAACTACAAGGTTAGAGCCCACCAGTCACTCACTACATGAGAGAAAAGATGAGAGTTTCTGCTCCCACAAAGATTTACAGCCTCAGAACCCTATACAGGGTCACTGTGAATCAGAACTGACACAATAACACTTACCAACAACAACAGACATACTATTACTAAAGAGGAATGCTTAAAATAAAAGAATTAAGACAAAGTCTCTATCAATTAAATAACATGTCACTTTGGATAGGTATTAGTTTAGCTCTGGCAATGGAAAATCTCCATTGTCTCAAATCAGGCCTACTTATACAGGAACTTGATTGGATATTCAGTGGACTCCTTTTGAGATTATTTTAGAATGTACTGAGGTCTAGAAGTTATTAGGGGCCCCAAAGATCCTAGAGAGATCAGCGCTCTTTCTAAAAACCCGAAAGAATGGGGTTACTGCTTAGTAGGTCTCTGCTTTTCTGAGTTAGGAAGGCTGGAAAGCACTCTGAGTTCTCACCATGATGGGAGCCCAGACTTGGTGTTTAAGATAAGAATGATTTCCAATCACATAGGGCATTTCAGACCAAGGCTAACTCAGATCTGTCTCATATGGTTGGAACCACTGAATCTTGGAAATACCATGTGAGTTTAATAGTGTTGGATAATTCAATGTTATCTCTATTAACTTGAGCATTAGTTTTTCTCTATCATTTTCCATCTTAAAATTTCTTTTCTTGGAGCTGAGAGCATAGTGGCCTGCTGTTGTGAAGTGAGGGGAGACACATAAGAATGCCCAAACTTGTAGATAGTACCCATTTGACCTGGCTTCGATGACTTAATGATCAGAACTCGACTAGAGGAAGATAAAAGATAAAAGAAACAAGTGTAAATTGCTACAATTTGATGAATGTGACCTATACTTATGGATGTAGTAGCTCAAAATACCAACCAAGAGGGAAGAAGTCTTCACATCCAAGATCAATGCTATCCCCTCTGTATACAGGGTTAGTAGGGACAGGCAACTTAGACATTGGCTACCTAAAATGGAAGGGGCTATAAAAACATGAAGTGACGGCTTACAAGGTTTCAAGGGGAGTTTAGTTTCAGAGTGTGTAGGGGAAGGTATAATCTCCAATGAACAGATTTCATCTTGTTCAAACGGGTCTGGCGAAAGGAGATGGGAATAAGATTCTTATGACTCAATAGTGACTGTTATCATGATTAATTGTGATTGTCACAACTGTAAAGGTAGAACTTTTTTTGTTCTTGTGTAAATTTAGTCCAAATAATTTTTTTTTTTTTTTTTTTGCAGTTAAATGCATTTTTACTATGCTTCCCTGACTGTTGGAACACATTGTCTCTCCCTCTTCTCTTTATACCCATGAGGAGCTCCATCTGTCTTCACCACTTTTTTTATAAAACAGAATTCAAATTCTCGAGACATGGAGCACATGTTTCCATTTATGTTTTTTGTTTTTTTTTAATTGTGAATTATGTGACAGGTTACAATCCCCTCCATGTATCACCAATCAATGAAACAGTGCATCCTATATGCCTGCTTCCCACCCCCACCCCCACCCCCAGTCATCAGCACACAGCCCCTCTTCCTCCCTGGGTCCTGAGTTCTCTGCCTCCATCTCGGGAATCGCTGCCTCTCTGGGTAGGGTTCCGCTCTCCACTCTTCTCCCTTCATGGTTTCAGGGACCTCGGCTCCCAGCCTGCAAAGTTAATCACTCCTCTCCTTGCCACAAAATGCCCACTTTTACATTTACAACATTCATAATCAGTCCTGGTAACAATTATTCACCCTTGCATCACAAGAGACCTTATTCACATTTCCTTTAATCAGTCCTGCCTAGACAGATTGGATACTACTCACTGGAGATTCTACCTTGCTCCACGCTCTCTGGATCTAGGTTCCTTCGTGAAAACTTGTAAGCCAGTCACTTCTTGCCTTTGTAGTCCCCCCATTTTGGGTAGCCAATGTCCAAGTTACCCATCCCTGTCTACTTTGTGTATGGAGGGGGTGGGAATGATCCCTGCTGCAAAGATTTGTTCCCTCTTTTGAGCTACTGCATCCATAGGTGTAGGTTAAGTTCTTCTAATTGTATCAGGTTACTCTTTTTTTTCCCCCTCCTCTTTCTTCTTCTAGTTGAGTTCTGATCACCCAGTCATTGAGGCTAGGTCAAATGGGTATTATCTGCATGTGTGGGCGCTCTTGTGGCTATGCCCTCTCTTCTTATCAGCTAGACCCTTCACCCTCCATTCCAGTCCTCCATGGCTATGTCACTGACTCTGGGCCCAGGAGTCCCCAGGTCTTGCCACACTGCTGGTCAACCAGGTCTCCACCTGGGTTCACAGGAGTGTATTGACCATTGTAGGGCTTAGCTCGCAGCCTTAAAGCTGCTTTTCCCTCTCTTCCCCCTGTCAGTGGCGAACGTGGTCACCCATCAGAGCGTGTATTCCCATTGAGTCTTAGTCTTGGAAGGGGGTTTATTCTGAGGGGCCCTGACCCCTTGCCTTGATGTCTCCTGTGCGGGAAACTTGTTTGTTCTTATAGTCATTGGTCAGTCTGTTTTGTGTTTTTCCTGTCAGTCTTTCTTTCAAGAGATATCTTCTGTTCTTCTAGCTGCTCCAGGCTGGTCTGCCCGTCCTCTCAGGGGGAAATTTCCCATCTCTGGAGATTCTGGCTGCTGTTCAGGATTCCACCTATAGTCTTATGTAATGCAGAGGCTCCGCAGGAAGCCTCCTTCACTGGGCACGTTGTATCCCCGTTTTAGGTATTGCAATCAGTTATAGGCAGAAGATGGACTTACAAACTTTCTATGGTGGTATTTCTGGCTTTTCCTTTCTTTCCCCTTCCAGTGTCTATTTTACAATGTAATGCAAGGAATACCAAGATTCAGTAGACCGCCAAGCATCTTAACATTATTTCCTGCTTTTTCCCTATTCCAACCATATCTCACTCCATGTACCCCCTCGCCCTGTTGTTCCAAGGTTGTGTATACATTATTATTTACCTCTGTCCCACTTAGCCCATGTGAACCTGCCTATTTATTGTCCCCTCTGCTTTGTTCTTCCATTCCCCTCTCCCCTTTTGTGTATTGTCCCCCTCCCCAGCACCCTAACTAACCTGTCTCTATTCCCTGCCCTGTGCTCTACCTTTTCATCCCTCCCCTCACCCCA
>NW_006409012.1:190884-191960 GCF_000296735.1 Chrysochloris asiatica | reverse complement strand
ATTGGTTCTTGCCTGGGTTTTGGTGTTTTATAAAGTGTTATTGCAGCTTGGCTATTTGGCAGCAGTTGCTGACTCTTTTCGTATAATGTAGGGGGACAAAGAGTCCTCCAATAGCCGAAGGGAGGCTATGTGACAGCCCAACACCACCAGTCGGGTAGAAAACAAAGCCAAAATCAAAAACAAAAGCAGAGTTCTCCGATAACAGAAGGGAGGCTATGTGACAGGCAAGCAACACCAGTTGGGTAGAAAACAAAAACAAAAGCAAAATGAAAAACAAAAGCAATAATGAGATAAAAACAAAGCAAGACAAAAAAAAAAAAAACAGAGGGAATAGAAACAAATACTGTTGAGCGATGAGGCACAGAGGATATTGTAATCAGTGTAATGAAATGATGAATGTAAAGCTGATGTTCCCCCATGTAAACGAATCACTCAATTCACTATAAAAACTTTTAAAAGAGAGAGAGAAAGAAAGAAGACACTTTTTGATGCTGCAAATTTTTCAAATGCATAGGGAACCACATACAGTAGCTATCAGTTGGAATCAACTCCTTGGCACTTAACAGCAACAATTTGATATTAAAACTACATATAAATTAAAGTTTGAATTTCACATAAAATAACAACAAATTAAAAGTAAAAATTAAGCTTTCCTGAATATTGTTGATCATAGAACACAAAACTTGGGTATTATGAAATTATTTAAGCATAATAAATGTATTGAGGAGGTGGGGTTTGATGACAGATAGGGTAGAGGTGCAGTGAAGATCTTCATCAGTAATACCACAGAATACCAGGTGAAGCAGGTTCAGGGCAGAGCTCCAAAACTCTGAACCATGAACATAGGAATATTTTAAAAGTTTGAAGGCTTATAGATAGTGAAACTTGTAGCGGAAGTAAGAAATCTCATACTTTAGAATCTGCTGGGCTCAGAGTCTGGAGCCAACAACTTGGGTGAGACCAAATGTCAAGACCAAGCCGGGGAACAAGCGGACCGACCACGTAATAATGCCACAGGAAGCTCAGAGCAAAGGAGGACAATACACTTTGTTGGTTTTGCTTTGTTCTGATTTTTT
>NW_006409012.1:177425-183509 GCF_000296735.1 Chrysochloris asiatica | reverse complement strand
TTCGAAACTACCAGCTGTTTCATGGGAGAAAGATGAGGCTTTCTGTGCCCGTAAAGATTTACAGCCTCGGAAACCCTGTGCAGGGTCGCTACGAGTCAGAACCGACTCCACGGCACATAACAACAACAACAATATATAGAACACCTACTCTGAGTTGAAAAATATGTGTTGATCACCTACTTAGTTAAGGAGCTCTGGTAGCATTGTGGTTACAAATCGAGCTGCTAATCTAAAACTACCAGCTGTTCTGCAGGAGAAAGATGAGGTTTTCTGATCCTATAAAGATTTACAGCCTCGGAAACCCTGTTCAGGGTCCTTATGAGTCAGCAACGACTCCATCGCACATAACAACAACAACACTCGGAGTTAAACTTGGTCTAGACACATTGAACACATCAGTGAATAAACAGAAAAAGATTCCTATTATTGACAAGTGTACATTCTATTGTTAATTTCAGTTTCCTTTACATTATCTGTCCTATGTTGGACATTTTTTTAAAGAACTTATTGTAGTTCAATGTTGTTGTTAGTTTCTGACAGTCCAATTTCAACTCATAGCAAGCCCATGTGACAGAGTGGAACCATCTCATAAGGACACTTTTTATGTGAGCAGATAATAACATCTTTCTCCCATGAAGCATGGGTGATTTGAACTACCAAACTTTGTTTAGCAGCCTATCACTTAACCATTGCTCTACCTGGAGTCTTAAAGATAGCCAATAAACAATTATACTTATTTGTAAAAACAACAACAAAAAAACAAAAAAAAAACAAAACTTGTCTCTGAAAAAGAAATCTATATGTAAGTTATATTTTTTACATTATTTCACAACCATAATAACATATATAGTGATTGTTTTTGCTTCCAGACCGCATTATTGCAATGTCATTTCCATCTTCTGGCAAACAGTCTTTCTATAGGAATCCCATTAAGGTAAGCTGACTTATCTATCAAGTGTTTATTGAACATATACTATGAAGTCGTGAGTTTAACATTGACCCTGAAATGGCAATATTCTCCTAAAATTTTATTCTTTCAGGTAAAAATAATGATTTAAATCAATTAGTTTTTGCTATGCTACAAACTACCTAAAAACTCATGGTTTATAACAACTATCATTTGTTTAGCTCATGATACTATGGTTTGTGAACTGGAGTTGAGCTTAACTAGCTATTATATCAGTTCAGACTGGGCTTGACTGAATTCCGCTAGTATCTGTGGGTAGCTACTGAGTCCCCATGAGGGCAAACTAGTCTAAAATGACCTCACTGAGCCTTCCAGCAGGATAACCCAGGCTTCTTCATATGGTGGATTCCTTCTTGTTGTTAGGTACCAAGAAAAGAATGCAAATCTCCTTAGGCCCAGGCTGAAAATGAATATTACATGGCTCCTGCCTCTTTCTAGTAGAGAAAGCAAATTACAAAGTCTACCCAGATTCAAAGAATGAAAAAAGACCCCATCTCTTGATAGAAACTGCAAAAAACTGTAATTTTGTTTACCATAGGGGAGATAGATGAGGATGGTATGATTAAAATATGTATGTGTGTTGAGTTCCTAAATTACCGTGGAAAATACAGATTTAGGTTCAATGGATGACTAAATCAATTAATTTCACATATACTGTGGTGTTTACTATAGATAAATTTGTTAAAGAAGTTTGCATATAGATGTATATGTATTAGTGAAATTTACAATATTTGTTATACCTCCATAAATATGTAAGAGTATGTGTGTGCACGCACCTACCTGTTGTTGTTGGATACCATCGAGTTGATTTTTAACTCATAAATCAACTTCATGTAGCAAAGTAGAAGTCCCCATAGAGTTTTAATTTTTATTTATTTTATTGTTGTTGAGAATATGAAAATAGACACAGCAAAACATACACCACCAATTCAACATGTATATTCACTGACACCGATTACATTTTTAGAGTTGTGCAACAATCCCCACCCTCCTTTTCTGAGTTATTCCTCCCCCATTAACATAAACATAAACCCTAAGGCTCTTATCTGAATCTTTCATGTTGCTGTTGTCAGTGGGATCTCATATGTTGTTGTTATTGTTTGGGGCCATCAAGTCAGTACCGATGCATAGTGACCTTATGCACAGCAGAACGAAACACTGCCCGATCCTGGGCCAACCTCACCACTGTTGCCATGCTTGAGTCCATCAATGCTGCCACTTGCCCAATCTATCTTGTTGGAGGGTCTTCCTCCTTTTCTCTGACCCTCCACCTTACCAAATATGATATCCTTCTCCAGTGACTGGTCCCTCCTAACAATATGTCTGAAGTATGAGAGATGAAGTTTGGCCATCTTGGCCTCCAAGGAGGACTCTGGCTGCACTTGTTATTGTTAGGTGCTGTCAAGTTGGTCCTGACTCAGCGACCTGTAGAGGATTCTCCTGTAAATCTTTACAGGAACATAAAGCTTCATCTTTCTCCTGCAGAGCAACTGGTGGGTTCACATCAACAACCTTGTGGTTAGCAGCCTAGTGCTTATTCTTCAGCATCACCAGTGTTCCAGGACCTCATATCGCTGGTTCTTTGTTTTAAAGCATAATGTTCAATACAGACATTCTTTACTGTTGTTGTTAGGTGTCATCAAGTTGGTTCCAACTCACGACGACCTTATGTACAACAGAATGAAACACTGTCAGGTCCTGAACCATGCCCACAATGGTTGTTAAACTTGAGCCCATTGTTACTACCAATGTGCCAGTCCATCTCATTAGGGGTCTTCCTCTTTTTCTCTGACCTTCCACTTTACCTAGCATGATGTCTTTCTCCCAGGACTAGTCCCTTCTGATAAAATGGCTGAAGTATAAGAGATGAAATCTTGCCATTCTGACTGTACTTCTTCCAATATAGATTTGTTTGTTCTTATAGCAGTCCATGGGAGTTGTGTGGTGCTGGACTGCAAAGTCGGTTTGAACTGTAAGGTCAGTGGTTCAAGCTCATCAGCTGCTCCTCTGAAACCTATACAGGGTCACTATGCGTTGTAACCAACTCAGAAGCACTTAACAACAACATAGCAGTCTATGGTACTTTTAATATTCTTCTCCAACACCATAACTCAAATGCATCAATTCATCTACTGTCTTCCTTATCCACTGTCCAACTTTCACATGCATATAAGGTTATTGAAAATTCCATGGCTCAGATCAGTTGCACCTTAGTCCTCAAATTTGACATCTTTGCACTTGCACACTTTAGAGAGGTCTTGCGCAGCAGATTTGCCCAAGGCAATATGTTGCTTGATTTGTTGACTGATGCTTCCCTGAGTGTTAATGGTTGATCTGAGCAAAATGAAGTCTTGGAAATTTTCAATCTTTTCTCCATTTATCATGATGTTATTATTGGTCCAGTAGTGAGGATTTTGGTTTTATTTACATGAGGTTCAACTTATACTGAAAGCTGTACTCTTGGATCTTCATCAATATTTCAAGTCCTTTTCACTTTCAGCAAACAAGGTTGTACTGTATGCACATCACAGATGGTTAATAATTCTTCTTCTGATTCTGGTGCAATGTTCTTTTTAAGATTATCCACCTTCTCAGATTATGTACTCAGCATACAGACTGAATACATATAGTAAAAGAATACAACCCTGGCTCAAACCTTTCCTAATTTTTAACCATTCAGTGTTCCCTTGCTCTGTTTTAACAACTCCTTCTTGGTCTATGTACAGGTTCCTCATGAACACAATTAAGTGTCCCAGAATACTCATTCTTTGCAACTTTGTCCATAGCTTGTCATGATCCACACAATCGAAAGCTTTTACATAGTCAGTAAAGCACAGGTAAACATCTTTATGGTATTCTGTGATTTTAGCTAAGATCCATCTGTTGTCAGCAATCATTCCACATTCTCCTTTGAATCCAACTTGAACCTCTGGCAGTTCCCTGTCAATGTTTTATTATTGCAGCTGTTTTTGAATTATCTTTAGCAAAATTTTATTTGCATGTGATATTAGTGATACTGTCTGATGATTTCCTGATTCTGTTGGGTTACCTCTCTTTGGAATGAGCACAATAATGGGTTTCTTCCAATCAGTTGACCAAGTAGCTATCTTCCAAATTTCTTTGTATAGGTGAATGAGTGTGTCTCCAGTGCTGCATCAGTTTGTTGAAAGATTTCATTTAGTATCTCATCAATTCCCAGAGCCTTGTTGTTTGTCCATACCTTCAGTGCACCTTGGACTGATCATAACATTGGCTCATGATCATATACTACCTCTTTGAACATTGTCCGTTTCTTTTTGGCATTCTATCTTCTTTTGATATTTTCTGCATCACTCAGTATTTTGTCCATAGAATTCTTAAACATTGCAAATTGAGGCTTGAAGTTGTTCTTCAGTTGCTTAAGAAATGCTGAATGTGTTCTTCCCTTTTGGTTTTCAAACTCCAGACTTTTGCACATTTCATTATAATATTTTACTTTGTCTTCTGGATCCGCCCTTTGGCATTTTCTATTCAGCTTTACTTCCTCATCTTTTTCTATTTGCTTTAGTTTCTTTACACTGGAGAGTAAGTTTCAGTATCACTTCAACATCCATTTTGCTCTTTTCCTTCTTTCTTATCTTAATGACCTTTTGCTCTCTTCCTGTATGATATTTTGATGCCACACCACAACTCTTCTTGTCTTCTGTCATTAGTGTCTAATGCATCAAATCTGCTCTTGAGATGATCTCTAAATTCAGGTGGGATCTGTTCAAGGTCAAATTTTGGCTCTAGTTGACTTGTTTTCATTTTCTTCAGCTTCAACCTGAACTTGCATATGACAGTCTATTCTACATTCTGCCCTGGCCTTGTTTTGGCTCATGATATGGAGCTTTTCCACAGTCTCTTCCCACAGATATAAACAATTTCATTTTTGTGTATTCCATCGGTAAGGCCATGTCAGATGCCTTTTATGTTGTTTAAAAGAGGTATTTGAAGTGAAAAAGTCATTGGTCTGGCAAAATTCTATCATGTGGTCGCTAGCATCTTATCTATCACCAATGCCATTGTTTTCTAACTACTGATCCTTCCTCTGTGTTTCCAGCCTTTGCATTCCAGTCACTAGTAATTATCAATACATCTTGATTGCATGTTTAATCAATTTCAGACTTAAGAAGTTGGTATAATTCTTCAATTTCATCATTAGTGTTTGGTGTGCAAATTTGAATAATATTGGTATTAACTGAACTTCCTTGTAAGTATATGGATATTATCCTATCACAGACAGCATTATACTTCAAGTTAGATCTTGAAATGTTTTTTGTTTTTGTTTTTGATGATGAATGTGATGCCATTCCTCTTCAGTTTTCCATTCCCAGCATAATAAACCATATAATTGTCAGATTCAAAATGGCCAATATCAGTCCATTTCAGCTCACTAATGCCTAGGATAGTATTTCATTCTTTATTAGTTAAGCTAAATCATTATTTCGTTTTATGAAAACTGCAAGATATATTTTGGTTTAAAGTTTAAATATTAACTCATAGATATCATTTTAGGCATTTTATACAACTTCCATGGCTCCTGGAAATCTGGAGTTCATGAGAATTTGAAATCCTGTTCTGCATTTTTCCCCTTTTGATCAGGATTCTTCTAGAGAACTTTGGTCACAATGAACAGTAATTGTTGCTGGGAACCATTCAATTCTTGTGGCAAAGGAGGCAGTTGTTTATGGAGGAAATTAGTCACACAGTCCATTTATTCCTTCTATTCCTGATTCTCTTTCCTCTTCTGTTGCTCCAGGAGAATGAAGACCAATTGGATAGCCATTGCAAGTTTTTAATACCCTAGACAGTACACATCTAAGTAGGAGGTAGAACAGAAGCAATAAACATGATATTAAGCCAATTAACAGGGATGTCCCATGAAACTACGATCCTACACTACCAAACCAAGGAATCAAATCCTGTGAGATATTTATTTGGTTGTACATAAGCAGCCTCAGGAGATAATCTTTTTTTAGAGCAATGGAAAATCATTGTTGCAAATGTATTTGTCTCACAACTTTTGCGATTCAACTTTTTATAGGTATGCAATTTATTGACAGCACTCACTGACTGTGCAATCCTACCCTTAATCA
>NW_006409012.1:154976-176275 GCF_000296735.1 Chrysochloris asiatica | reverse complement strand
CTGTTGTTGTTGTTGTTGTTGAGTGTCATCGAGTTGATTCTGACTCATAGCGACCCTGTACAGGGTTTCCAAGGAGTGGCTGATGGATTTGAACCCCTGACCTTGTGCTTAGCAGGCCAGTGCTTATGTTACAGCACCATGCCAGGGTTCCTAGTCATCCTTCATTGTTGGTGTGCCCTTGAGTTGGTTCTGACTCATAGAGACCCTGTGTAGGTTTTCCAAGGAACAGCTGGTGAGTTTGACCTGCCAAACTTGCGTTTTGTAGTCTAATGCTTATCCTACCAGGCCACACTAGGACTCCTTGGGAGTAAAATAGTATATCATTGTAGATTTGCATCTCTATGATGGTTCGTGTGCTGAACATCTTTTCATGTATTTAGAGGCCATTTAAGTGTCTTTTTTGTTGATATGTCTATTCAAATCATTTGCCCGTTTTATGATTATTTGTCTTTTTCTTGTTAACTTCTCAAAATATTTGTATACATTTTGTTATTGGATTCTTACGGACACATAGTTTCTGAAGCTATCCTACTAGTGGGTTGCTTGTTTTTTGTATTTATAATAAAATATTTTCTTGAATAAAAGTTTTTTTATTCATCTACTTAATCTTTTAATGTTGTGCTTGGTATTATTATATTAGATAATACATTAAAGGTAGTCATGACAGTGTTGCCCTTGCATTTTTCCCTAAGAATTTTATGATTTTAGTTTGCACAATTAGGTTCTTCAATTCATTTTGATATTTTTGGTGTGTATATGGTATGAGGTATGGATCCTATTTAATTTTTCTGCTTGTGAAAACCCAATAACAACAACTTATTGAAGATGATCTTCTTTCCCCCATTAAATGGATTTAATACCTTTGTCAAAAAGAAGTTGACCATAGATATGTGTGTTAATTTCTGGAGTCTCAATTCTACTCCATAGTTTATGTATCTATTTTATACAGGTATTAAGCTGTTTCATATATTTTAAAGCTAGTACTGTAGCTTTATAATATATTTTAAAATCAGGACGTGTTCTGGTACGTTGTTCTTTTCTTTCAGCATTGCTTTAGCTATTCTGGGTCTCTTGCCTTTCCATTTCCTTTTCATCTCTGTAAAGAGACTATGGGAATTTTGATCAGTAACGTGTTAAATCTATATATCACTTTAGATTTTAATCTAATCAATAGTTATTATTCCAATCCAAGAACCACTACTCATCTTTCAGTATGTCATACTGTGGTGTTTTATGTGTTGCTGTGATACTTGAAGCTGTCACTGGTATTTTAAATACCTGCAGGGTCATGTGTGGTGAACAGTTCTTAGTGGAGCTTTTGACTAAGGCAGACTATGAAAACAGAGAGGCTGACCACTTCTGAAGGGCTAACCACTGAAAATTGTATGAATAGCAACAGAACACTGGCAATAGGTATAGTGCTAGAAGTTTAGGTCCTCAGGTTTAAAAGAATTCAAAATATGATTCGGCAAGAGCTGCCTCTTCAAAGTAGACTTGACCTTAATGATGTGAATGGAGCAAAGGTTTCAGAACCACCTCAAGAACAGACTTGATGCATTAGACACTAAAGACTGAAGACCAGAAGAGTTGTGGGATGACATCAAGAATATCATAGGTGAAGAAGGCAAAAGATCATTAAAAAGGCAAGAAAGAAAGAAAAGACTAAATTGGATATCAGAAGAGACTCCCATACTTGCTCTTGAGTATAAAGAAAGTAAAGTGACTGGAAGAAATAGGGAAGTAAAAGCACTAAACAGAAGATTTCAAATGACAGCTCAAAAAGACAAAGCCAAGATTTCCAAGGTTGTAATCTTTATTGGTGCAGATCACTACATCTTTCTCTTGTGGAGTAGCTGGTGGGTTTGAAATGCTGATCTTTTGGTTAGCAGTTGCAAGCTTACCGCTGCTCCACCAAGGCTTCTTGTTGAGTTAATATTTTATAAACAGAAATTTTGGCAGATTTAGGAAATGCCTAAATTTAGGTGGAGATTACTGTAATAAGACTTTCAAAGAGTAGGAAATATTTCCTACTTACATCTCAAGGAAGAGTTTCAAGAATTGTAAACTTAGTAAGAGTTGATCTATTGAGAAAAGCTGGGTATTATCTGTTGTTGTTGTTCAATGCCGTCGAGTTGATTCCGACCCATAGCGACTCTGTATAGGGTTTCCGAGGAGCAGCTGGTGAACTTGAACCACTGACCTTGCAGTTCAAACGACTTTGCCCACAGTGCCACACCAGGACTCCTACCATCCTAAAAATCTTTTAGTTGCCTTTTAGTTTCTACTTGGTACAGTTGAGTATTTCTTACTCTGGTCAAGGACAGCAACTCTCTAAATGGTGACAAACGAAAAGAAATGTTGTTTCTTGGCAGAGTTGTAACATTTCCCTTGATGCTTTGTGTCACTTTCCAGTTAATTTGGGTAAGTGGCATTTAGAGTCTTCATGTGAACTACTTCATCTGATCAGAAAGCACAACTGTACATCATATACCTATTAAGTCAAAGGTAGACTCACACAGAAAACTCAAATCCCTAAGATCTTTTGTTTAGACATTGGAAAAAGTATGAAAGTGATTAAAAAATTCCCGAGGCTTATCCATGTTTGGTGCGGTATTATAGGATACGCACTGGACTACTAACTGTAAGGTTGTCAGTTCAAATCCATAAACCCCTTGGAAATCCTATACAGGGTCTCTATGAGTCAGAACTGACTCAAGAGCACTTAACAACCATGCAGGTATGTTAATTTCTCCATGAAAATACAAATGCTGGCTGTCCTTATGTATGGGCTCATTAAAGAAAGCTTCACATAAATCTGCTACTGAAAGAATGAAGGACAAGACAATGTTCTAATGGTTACATGATATTTCCTTTTCTGGTGTGATGCTGTGGGGTTAATGTGCTGGACTGAAAAATCAGTTTGAATCACAAGGTTGGTGGTTCAAGCTTACCAACCACTCTTCAGAAACCCTATGCAGGGTTGTTGTGGGTCAGAACCGACTCTACAGCACCTAACAAAAATGATAGATAGTTTGGTAAAATGGAGGGTCAGAGAAAAAAGGAAGACCCCCCAATGAGATGGATTGGCCCAGTGGCAGCAGTGATGGATTTAAATGTAGCAACAATTGTGAGGTTGGCCCAGGACCAGGCAGTGTTGTGTTCTGTTGTGCACAGGGTTGCGATGAGTCGATACCTACTCGATGGCACCTAACAACAACAACAAATGATAAATATTTAGGTGTCATTCACAAGGTTAGTTTGAGCCTCAAGGTCGGTAGTTAAAACCCACCAGCTGCTCCTTGGAAACCCTATGTTGTTTTTGTTAAGTGCCTTCCAGCTGGTTCCGACTCATAGCAACCCTGTATAGGACTTCCGAGGAGCAGCTGGTGAACTTGGACCACCGACCATGCAGTTCAAACTGACTTTGCAGTCCAGTGCATTGACCCACAACACCACACCAGGAAACCCTATCCAGGGTTGCTATGAGTTGGAACTAACTCGATGTATCTCAACAACAACATTTTAAGAACCCACCAGCAGGTCCAAAGGAGAAAACTGTGACAAGATGTTACTTCTGTAAAGATCGTTGCTGTTAAGTGCTATCAAAGTCGGTTTTGACTCATTGCCATCCTCTATAGGGTTTCCAAGGAGTGGCTGGTGGGTTTGAACTGCCAACCTTGAGGTTAGCAGCCCAGTGCTTATCCTACAGCACCACACCAGGCTTGGAAATCCTAAAAAGCAGTCAATAGTCTGTCCTATTGTTATGGGTTCGAATCCCAAAGAAAGATGATGACCACTATAATGTCCAATTTAGATAATTTTATTGGCACGGCAGACAGCTATAGCCAGATGGCAGGAGACAATGAATTCTCCAGGCCTGCCATGCAAGTTTATATATGCTAAGTTCCTGGCTCAGGGTCTAAGGGCTTATCTAAAGGAATTTGTTGAAGCAGGGAGTACAGATGCAAAAACATCGGATTAGTCAGCTCACAGGAACACTAGATAACAATTAACAGGGTAAGTGTGGCCCCATGAGTTCAAATAACGATACCATACAGTAAACACCACCTGTGAGGCTTGTTTCTGCCCTCTCCGCCTCAAGGCTAGGGGAGCCATGCTGGTTTTAGAAACTCTGAGTTCTCAAGGAGCTCTATTGTTTCACTATTGCTGTTGTTAGGTGTCACTGAGTAGGTTCCTACTCACAGCAACCCTGTAGGTGTTTGTTGGTTTTATTATAAGTAATACAGCAACAAATATCTCGAGGCATAACGTTTTTCTGGATAGAATTCTAGAAATGACATTTTCTGGTTAAAGAGTATTAATATTTTAAAAATATTATTTTGTTGTTAATAATAATATACACACAAAGCATACACTACAATCTAACAGTTTCTGCATGTACTATTTCTGGAGTCTTAGTGTGGCGCTGTAGGGTAAGCAACCCACAAGGTCGATTTGAATCACAAGGTCGGTTGTTCAAACTCACCAGCCACTCCTCAGAAACACTATACAGGGTCACTGTGAGTCAGACCAGACTTGATGACACTTAACAACAACTACATGTACTATTCATGACACTGATTGCATCCTTTGAGTTATGCAGCCTTTCTCACCCTCCTTTCTGAGTTGTTCTTTCCCTATTAGTATGAATCCATTGCCCCCTAGTGTTCTTATCTAATATTTCAAGTCACTATTGTCACTTTGATCCTATGCAGGTCCCATATTTCTTAAAAGAACATAGTGTTTAAGGCTTACTAGTTAAGCTAGTAAACTGGTGTGTTAAACTAGTTATGCTAGTAAACTAGTTAAACTAGTTAGACTAGTAAATTAAGCTGATGTGGTGCTGTGGATTAATGCACTGGAGTGCAAAATGAGTGTGACCCGCAAGCTCGATGGTTCAAGCTCACCAGCTGCCCCTCAGAAACCCTATACAGGGTCACTATGGGTCAGAACTGACTCGACGGTACTTAACAACCACAACAACAAGTTAAGATAAACTATTGTTTCATTTTAAGAAGACTTCAGGAGATACTTTTTGTTTTGAGGTTTAAAGTTTATCTCAGGGCAGTAGTTTAAGGAGGATATCTAACTTTCACAGCTCCAGGAAATCGGAACAGAATTTGAAATTCTGTTCTGCATTTTCCCCCTTTTATCAGGATTCTTCTATGAAATCTTTGATCAAAATTCTCAGTAACAGTAGCCAAGCATCATTCAGGCTTCTAGTCTCATGGAAAAGAAGGCTGTTGTTCATGGAAGCAATTAACCACACATTTCATATCCTCTTCTTGTTCCTGATGCTCGAACACCAATGTCCACTGCCTTACTGCTCATAGCAGCCAAAAAGTAGAAACAACCTAAATGCTCATCAACAGCTGAATGGATAAACACAGTGTGATACATACACACACTAGAATGTATCTATTCTGCTCAGCCAGTAAGAAAAATGAAGTCTTGATTCGTGCTACAATATGGATGAATTTGGAAGACATTATACTGAGTGAAATAAATCAATCACAAAAGGAGAAATATTGTATGAACTCACTTGTAAAAAGGCAAATGTATAGAGAACAAAGTATGCTAGGAGTTACCAAGGGTGGTAGAGAGGGGACAGGAGGGTTCACGGAAATGTCACACTGATTAAGAATAGGACCACACAGCTGATTGTTATAATCACCGTCAATAAGTTGCACACCTGTAAAAAGTTGAATTGGCTAAAGTTGTGTGATATATTTACAACAACAACCACAAAACCCTAGAAGAGTAGCTGCTGAGGCTGCTGATGTACAACCCAAAACCTCATGGGATTTGCTTTGTTGTTTGGAGGGTTTAGGGTCATGTTTTCATAGGCCCTCCCAGTTAATGACTCTAATATCATATTTAGTGCATCTGTTTTTGCTGCATTGTGTAGAGCCTGGGTCCTAAAAGCTTGCAAGCTACCATCTAGGGCACAGTCAATTTCTATTTGCCTGGAGTAGGAATAGTTTTGAAGTTTTTAATAATTTCAAATTGTCATTTAAGAGATTGTATCAGCAATAAATGAAAGATTTTATTTTTATGCCATTGTTGTTGTTAAGTGCCGTCGAGTCGGTTCCGACCATAGCGACCCTGTACAGGGTTTCCGAGGGTGTAAATCTTTATGCCATATGTGCTTCTTATTGATAAGTGTCGTTGAGTCAGTTCCAACTCATAGCGACCCTCCATAAGGTTTCTGAGGAGTGGCTGGTGGGTTTGAACTGCCAACCTTGCATTTAGTAGTCCAGTGCTTATCCTACAGTGCCACATCAGGACTCCATATTTGTTAGCATTGTATTTTTTCATTAGAAAGGAAAGGGATAATTTAATGGGTAAAATGGTATCATTGTTACTTTGATTTCTTTTTTGCTAAGACTGAGCATCTATGTAGAATGTTAGCTAGTTGGATTTTATTTTTTGTGATTTGTTTATTATGTCCTCAGCCCATTTAGCTATAAGAAGAGAGGGTATCTTTAAGTTGTCAATGAATGTTATTAATTTATTAAACTAGGTATTGTTGTTGTTGTTGTTATGTGCCGTGGAGTCGGTTCCGACTCATAGCGACCCTGCACAGGGTTTCCAAGGCTGTTAATCTTTACGGGAGCAGAACGCCTCATCTTTCTCCCGCGGAGCAGCTGGTAGTTTCGAACTTGCTGACCTTGCGGTTCGCAGCCTGATTCGTAACCACTACGCTACCAGATAATCCCCATTAATTCATTTGTATTTGAAAAATCTTTTCACTCGTTCCTTGTCTGTTGTATTTTAGAAATATTTTAAACAAAAAATTTCAATTTTTTATGTAGTCAAACCTAAACCTATTGATTCATACAACTGATCAATGTTCAGTTGTATTTCTGAAAGACGTTTGTTTATAATATTTGATTCTTCAATTCATCTGTATTTTATTTTAATATAAGGGTTTTCATGAATTTTTAAATTATATAAGGTTTATTTACTCTTTCCCTTGCAATATGCAATATGCAAACCCTGAGTGTTGATTTTTTGGGGACTTATTACTTTCTCCTGACAGGGATACCACTGTAACAAATTGATCACTTTGACTCCCTAGTTTTTATTTTCCTTCAATATTAAACCAGTTAACATTGCTAGGTTATTATGTTGTTAGGTGCTGACTCATAACAACCTTTTATACAACCCTCACAATCACTGCTATGCTCGAGCCCATTGTTGTTGCCACTGTGTCAATCCATCTCATTTGGGGTTGGGGGTATTCCTCTTTTTCGCTGACCCTCCACTTAGGTGGTGGCTATGTGCCGTGGAGTCTGGTCCAACTCACAGCGATCCTGTATAGGGTTTCCAAGGCTGTAAATCTTAACGGGAGCAGAAAGCCTCATCTTGTTCCCGTGGAACCACTGGTAGTTTTGAACTAGCTGACCTTGACTCGTAACCACTACGTTACCAGAGCTCCTTGACCCTCCACTTTGCTAATCATAATATCCTTCTCCAGGGACTGGACCCTCCCGATAACATGTCCAAAGTATGTGAGACAAAATCTTGCCATCCTCCTTTCTAAAGAGCATTCTGACTGTTCTTATTCCAAGACAGATTTGTTCAGTCTTGTGATTGTGGTTTATTTGGAGTCCTGATGCACTAATCTGCAAGGGCAGTTTGAATCAATCACCAGCTACTCCTCGGAAACCCTACACAGGGTTGCTATGAGTTGGAACGGACTCTACAGCACTAACAACAACAGTGGTGTATTCAGTATTCTTTGCCAACACCACAATTCAAAGGCGTCAGTTGTTATTCCGTCTACCTGATCCATTATCTAGCATTTGCATGCTATGAAAGTACTGAACTTAGTGGTAGTCATTTGTGTTGTTGCAAAAAGGCTTATACTTGTGTGTGATGAGAGTTTAGGATGGATACGTTTGTGGGAAATATTGGATTAGTATGGTGCTATGGTGTGGCGTTGTGGGTTAATGCGCCAGACTGCAAAGCCATTTGAACTGCAAGGTCGGCGGTTCAAGCTCACCAGTTGCTCCTCGGAAACCCTATACAGGGTTGCTATGGGTCAAATCGACTCGATGGCACTCAACAACAACAACATTAACTATTTTAAAAAAAGCAAACACTATTTTTCATATTTTTAAAGTTAATACATATATAGGAGTGTGATTGTTCCATACGATAAGCTCTGAACTGCAAGCCACATGCGTCACAGTTGGAACCTGCCAGCCACTCCATGGAAAAAAGATGAGGCTTTCTGCTCCTGCAAAGATTTAATGCCTCGGAAACACTTAATAGCAACATACACATATATGGAACGATTAAAATATATATGTGTAAAATATTTATAATTTGTTGTTGTCAAGTACCATCGAGTCAGTTCCGACCCATAACGACCCTGTATAGAGTTTCCAAGGAGGTGTTGGCGGGTTTGAACCACCAACTTTGCAGTTCAAACTAACCTTGCAGTCCCTCACATTATCCTGCAGTGCCACATCAGGATTCCAAAATAGTTAGAATACACACATTCATTTTATAAAACGTGAAAACAGAGATGAACCAAAAAAAAAGTTAAATGTTCCCACATTACCACAACTTACCTAAATTTGTTATCATTTGCTTTTTGTTATTATGCATAATACACATAATTATATTTTGTGTACTTATTTAAATAGTGCTTAAGTAGATGGGCATATTCAGATAATTATCCAAAAGACAAATCTATCCAGAATTAAATCTAAACAGGAGCCATGCTACGATGAATTCATCAGGTGGAACAAATTTGCCTAAAGCTGGTTAGACTTCTACTTTCGTTTTCTGGTAGCTTCACCAGTGTGTTTGTAGGATGGAGGCCACTCAGAGGAGCCAAGCACACCTTGTGGGTGATTAGAAAGCCTGTCAGTGATTTAGACATATCTTGGAATGTACATACCCTAATATTCCTTGAATCACCCCTGTTGTTGTTGTTGTTAAGTGCCGTTGAGTTGGTTCCGGCCGATAGCGACCCTGTATAGGGTTTCCAAGGAGCAGCTGGTGAGCTTGAACCACAGACCTTGCAATTCAAATGACTTTGCAGTCTGATGCATTAGCCCACACAGCGCACACCAGGAATCACCCCTAGAGGGTGCTAAATTAGAGAAAGAAAATTAAAGATGATAAGCATTTCAGGTAACTCCTAGAAAATGGCTGATGGTGGTACATATATAAGATTCATGTCTATCTTTTTAGGAAGTTGTACGGTTCCTGGATACGAAACATCGAGACCATTATATGATCTACAATCTGTGCAGTATGTACCTGACAAGATATTTTGCTATTTTCTATTAGAAAATAGATCTCTGCTTATAAGAGGATGATTCCGGTTTTACATTTCATTTAACCTTAAATGTTTGGTGATAGTGGAGTGTGAATTCAAAAATCTCCATCCTGCCTTACCCACTTTGGTAGGAAAGGATAGCACAATACACAAAGTGCCCTGTGGGGAGAGTATTAGCAGTCAGTTGTAATCAAAGAGGCTGTATAGAGACAGAAGAATTTTAGGGAAAATTTACTCTAGTGGTATTAGGTTTTGAAAAATATTTCTGTCTTTCCTATCAGATTGTGTCTTAAAGAAACAGACCATTGAGCAATGCCTTCTCCAGTCAATTAGGGTTAAGTTGTTAAGAGAACAGAGCCCTATATGAAAAACACCCTTTAGAAAACAGCTTACTTCCCTCACCTGTCTACCTTTATCATTATAAATAGATCGTGTTAGGGGGTTATTGTTTTTGTTGTTGTTATGTGCCATTGAGTTGGTACTGGCTCATAGTAAATTAAACACTAACTGGTCCTTGGCCAACCTCACAATCATTGCTACACCTGAGCCCATTGCAGCTGCCACTGTGCCAGTCCATCTCACTGGGATCTTCCTCTTTTTCTCCAACACTCCACCTTACCAAAAATTATAACGTTCTCCAGTGACTGGTCCCTCCTGATACTATTTCCAAAGTATGTGAGATAAAGTCTGGCCATCCTGGATCCCAAGGAGCACGCTGACTGTACTTCTTCCAACACAGATCTATTTGTTTGTGTTTTTAGCAGCCCATGGTACTTTGAATATTCTCCTCCAATACCATAACTCAAATGCATCAATTCTTCTGCAGTCTTCCTTGTTCACTGTGTGAGATTATTGAAAATATCATGGCTTGGGTCAAGAACAAGCATTTTGGTCAGCCGCATTTCCTCCGGCTCCATAGTTTATAACTCTCTTACAATAAAATAATGAGTAGTTTTCTCGAGAGTTGAAAGTAAGGCCTGTTAAATAAAGTGAAATAAGTTGGGCTTGTGATTTTTAAGCTTACTGGAAAGGGATAAGCATTACTATTCATCTGCTTGTGAGACTCAGCGTTTTATTTAGGGTAGGAAAAGCCATTATAAAGCTTCTTTTATAAGTGGATAAGGAGTTTCTGTTATAAAAGTGCAGCTGTTCATAACCTGGTCATTTACTGTGTTCATCAGGCACAGAGATATAACCTTGGTATCATTAATTTTAGGTGAAAGAGGCTATGATCCTGTGCACTTCCACCACAGGGTCCATAGAATCATGGTTGATGATCACAATGTGCCCTCTCTGAGGTAACGTGTATCTAAGCAGTCATGAGAAGAGGGTTAAATACATTGGGCCTTGATATATTTTTTTTTTAAACTATCTTAATTCAACAAAAAATCTTACGTTTGCAATCAGTGAGATGGTGACATTCACAAAGGAAGTTGAAAAATGGATGGCTGAAGATGAAGAAAACGTCGTAGTGATTCACTGTAAAGGGGGGAAAGGTAATAACATTTTTCTTTTTCTTTTTCTCTTTCTAAAAAACTTGAAAAATGCTTTAAAGCACATGAACAAAATTGTTCTTAATCAACATTAATAGCTATTGTAGTTTAAAAATATATGCTTCAGAACTGAAGGAATGGGGAGAAAAAGGAAAGGCAGAAGGGACAGAGGGGAAAAAACAAGAAAACAGGAGTTGAAGGAAAAAGTGAACATATTTTTCTTGTTTATGAAGTATTGAAATTTCTTTGTTTTTAATTGACTAGTGTGTATCTGTCAAAATGAAGTCATGTTTAACTTTAGTCAGGGCACTTTTTGTTTTATTTAAAGTTGTTCTTAAACTTTATGAGAATGTTCTAAGATTAAAGGAGCTAACAAAGATGCTATTTCAAAAACAAAAATTGTACTAGAGTTTTTATCGTATAACAATACAAGGAAGTTTATTTTGATAGGGGTAAAAATAATTTCTAAATCCAACTAATTTATACTCAATATTATTTTCTCTCATTCCAGCATCAGGTTTTAATAATCATCTAAGCATATTTCTCAGTTTTTGACAAATATAAAGAATTACATTTTTGGTGGGCCATAAAACAAGTTTCATATTGATATCTGGGGCAATACAACATTGTCAGACTGCATTTCATAATCTAATAGAATCAAGAGCTAGTTTCAAGTCTATTAGTTAGTAGGCAAGTTCTATGTTTAACTCCATAAATTGAAATATTCTGTATATTCTGCATTTTATAATACAGTGGCTAAAAGAACAAGATAGAGGTTGAACCAAATAAGATAACTCATATTTGATCACTTCTTACTTTGATCAGTATTATTTTGAAAGTAAAAAATGATCAAATATTGGTAATCTCCTATGGTTCAACCTCTATCTTATTCTGTGATTGACTAATTTCCTGCTTAAGGAAACCACTCAATTAAGATTTTGGTTTTTTCTTTTTTCCCAGAAGGAGCTTATATTATCCTAGGTTCCCCTGTTTTTACTGATTTTTCTTTAGGGCTGTTTGTAGATGCCCTGTTCAGTTGGTAGGTAGCCCTTAGTGCAGCCTCTTTGTGTAAGTACCTATTCATCTTACCAGTAGTATCAGGATATTCAAAAGATTTTATTATTGACTTATATAAGGTTTTTAAATAGTATGAATGTTAACTTTTTGTTAGTAGTAACTATTACAGATGTCTTCTTTAAACGTTTGCTTTTAAAATATGATATGGCAGTGTTTCACAAACTTTATTGTAAAATAAATGTATTAGACTATAAAAAGCATTTTTGATGGAATACATTAGAATAGAAAATGCAAAATATAATATTTATATCATTTTAGTATCATGTTTAAGAAATCTGCCTCTACTCTCAAGTAATAAAGATATTCTCCTGCATTTTTTTCCTAAATACATTTAAGTTTCATTTTTTACATTTAGATCTTAAATCTAATTAGAATGTGGTTGTGGGAGGTGGTTCCCATATGGATAGTCATTTGTACCAACAGTATTTATGCTAAATTCATTTATTCTCGATTGCTTTCCTCAGTCATATACCAAGTTCCACAAAAGTTTGGAACTGTTTCTAAGTTCCCTAAGCTGTATTGTTATGACCTATAGCTTTGCATTATATATCTTGATAATGCCAGAATTGTCATCGCATTTCATGGAACTTTACTCTTCCATACAGTTTTAGAATAATTTTGTGAAATTCCATAATAATATGTTAAGGATTTTTATAGGAACTGCATTGAATTTCTAGACTAACTTGACAAAAATTGATAGCTTTGCAATATCAAGTTGTATGCAAAATATCTTTTTCTTTATTTGAATCATTATATCTGTCCTTCAATACTACTTTATCATTTTCTTCATAATTGTCTTATACATCTTTTGTTAAATTCATTCTTAGACATATTGCTACTATAAATGAAATCTTTTTAATTTTAAGTTGTTTTCAGTTTTTGATATTACAAATAAATGCTGCTATGAAATATGTGTTTCTTGAACTCATATTTCTGTTTTGTACATATGCCTTAGACTAAAATTGCTGTCTTTAGGTAATGAACTTTCAATTTTAATACATAGTGCCCTCTGGTTTCCAAAAAGGCTGGACCACTGATATTGTATGAAATTTTCAATATTTCCAAAAAAAAGTCACCATCATTTGGCATTATCAGTCTTTTTCTCTTTATAAACACTAACTTTGTCAGTGGCTCCTTAAACTAATTTCTTTTCTTCCCTAGGGAGAACTGGAACTATGATTTGTGCCTGCCTCATTGCTAGTGAAAAATTTAAAACTGCAGAGGTATAAAAGTTGCTACTACAAACTCTGCCTTATGCTGATTGAATTTGTTAGTTCTGAGATCTCACTGTAGGATTTAAGATTATTCTATGAATCACGGTACTTAAATGAAAATTGTAACTAGAGGAAAAGTTATTAGAAAGGGTTATTTTGATACTTATTTAACTTGTAGTTACTGGGAGTTCTGGTGTGGTGCTGTGGGATGGTGCACAGGACCACAAGGTCAGTTTATACCTCAAGGTCGGCACTACTGGGAAACCCTATACAGGGTTGCTATGAGTCGGACCCGACTCGATGGCACTTAACAACAACAACAACAACAAGAACAACAACAGTAGTGACTGACCTAGGTACCTCTTACTAGGGTGTAGTAAGAAAGGCCTCTACCTCAGGCATAAAATTAGAGGGAGTGCCAAGAACCTCAGTATTCAGGATAAGTACTATTTTATATAGTATTTTGTAAAATCAAAATGAATGTAAACAATCCATGACAAACCTAATATCATTGTTTCAATAAAACAGGATCTGACAGAGCCAGAAATAGGGGAGGCAATTTGGCAACCAACATGCCTCCCTCCCTCCACTAACCCTAGTCACAGCACAAAGAAGGTTAAGAACCATGCTTCCAAAGGTGGAAACCGCCAGACATATTTTGATTTTAGAATAACAACATTCAGGAGAGACTTTGTTCTGAATGAGAAAATGATATTTTTTATAAAAATTTCTGAGGATATTCAAGATGCTTTAGGAAACTTGAGTCTAATTGATCTTGCTGTTATTTTTCTGAGCAGACAGAGCGGGTGGACTATTTCCACCCCTAATAGTCTCTTTCTGCCATAACCCTCCAGAGAAGTTACCATTCACAGGACTCACTATTTCACTCGGGATGGAATCAAGATAAAAGAAACTGTGAATTATGCCCATTGCTCTCAATTTGACCACTTTCTTTTGTTCTACTTGAGACACCAGGGGTTGACAATGGGTGCTCTAAGACAGTGTTTGACAAACTGTGAATCATAATGTATCAGTGAAGTATCACATCAATTTACTGGAGTGTGACCAACATTTTTTAAAAAAACAATGGACTAGATTAGGATAGAAAATATCAAACAGTATGTTTTCTGAAACTTGTGTTTCAGTTATGTGTACATATGCATGTTTATGTATATGTGTGTATCTAGTTGGTTTATTAATATGGATATGTGGATTCGAGTTTTAAACTGTTGTTGTTAAGTGCCTTTGAGTCAGTTCTGACTCATAGTGACTATGTATAGGGTTTCTGAGGAGTATCTAGTAGATTTGAGCCATTGATCTTGTGGTTAGCAGCCCAGTGCTTAGCCTACAGCATCACACTTGGACTCTTAGTTTTAAACAGAAAATGTTTAAAACCACTGATCTAGAACCCTAGATTGAGAATCAGGAGACCTGTGTCCCAGGGCCTGTTCTGTTTGTCTGTCTCCATGGTACATAACTTAGCTTTCTTTTGGTCTTAGTCTTGTTAACTGTGGGAAGGATTGAAAGAAGGACTGGACCAGACAGTCCTTAAGGTTCCCAGATTTTAAGTTCTATTCTTTATGAGGCTTTGGATGAGAGCAGGCTAAAACATGTCTTTGTTAATTTTGGGTAGCCTTTGCCCAAAGACCCCACTGACTTAAGGAAATCATGTGCCCTTGAAAACTTTAAGAATGCTTTACATAGGAAAGGGAAGATATGCGGATGAACCACGTTTGGATTTTCCCCTTTTCTTTAGGAAAGCCTGTATTATTTTGGAGTACGCCGCACAGATAAATCCACCAGCTCTAAATTTCAGGGAGTAGAAACACCTTCACAGGTAAGTTTTCTTTTTTAAAAAGATCGGGTCATGGTTCTTTGTAGGAACAGTCTAAGAGTGACACTTATTATTTGGTTTCACTTTAGACTCTTCTCCCTGCTGATCAGACAGTAGCGTCCAAGTGTCCTACTACAGGCTCAGAGCCCAGGAAGCACCCACAGGGTTCTCCTCAGAGCATTCTGCGTTCCATTTTCTATTAATTACTGTGTACCAAGTCCCTAAGCCTCCCTGAAGTAGAAAAGTCACAGCCCTGAGATTCCAGACCCCTGAAGATTATCTAAAATCGCCAACCTTTTACTTTCCTATGGAAAGGAGCTGAATTTTCATAAGCCCTTACTGGGTCAATTCAATCTGTATAAGATTTGAAAGAAAAAGCAAGGAGGGAAATTATCATTTTTTAAAAACCTATTGTTGTTGTTAAGTGCCATCGAGTCGGGTCCAACCCATAGCGACCCTGTACAGGGTTTCCAAGGGTGTAAATCTTTACGGGAGTAGAAAGCCTCATCTTTCTCCCACTGAGCGGCTGGTAGTTTCGAACCGCTGACCTTAAGGTTCGCAGCCCGATTTGTAACCACTACGCTACCAGAGCTCCTATTACATAGTAGATAATATTACAGTTTTACATATATGTTGTTGTTGCTGAGTGCCATGGAGTTGGTTCCAAATCATAGCGACCCTGTATAGGGCTTCCAAGGAGCGGCTGGTGAGTTGGAACTGCCAAACTTGTAGTTCAAACTGACTTTGCAGTCCAGTGCTTTAACCCACAACACCACACCAGGACTCACTTACATATATGAGGGAACTTTATAAAGTTTGTGGGAAAAAGTCCATTATCTTTTAATTCCATTTCCTCATGAACTTTTTGAAGCCCTCTTGTATTATCTCATTTAATGCTCATAAAACCCATGAGACATTTCTTTTTAAAATATTTTATTATGGAAATTTTCAAACATACAGAAGTCAAGAGAATCATATAATAAATCCCTTTCTACTCACCATGCAGCTTCGACAGTAATCTCACCACAGCCAGGCATGTCTCATCCGTTCTCTGCCCACTCTCCTCACCCCTCACAGTCCCATTAAATCTGAATTGTTCTGAGGCACGTCCTAGTCATCATACTATTTTATACCATAATAGGACATATATTAAGATAAAGACTCTTTAAAAGTTAACATGACCTAAAAATCACAGACATAACATGTTGCTGTTGTTGTTGTTCAGTTTTGTCGAGTTGATTCTGACCCACAGAGAATCTGTATAGGGTTTCCAAGAAGCAGCTGGTGAGCTTGAACCAGCTACCTTGCAGTTCAAACCAACTTGGCAGTCCAGCACATTATCCTGTTGTACCATACCAGGACTCCATTTCTAACATATACTGTACCTTAATTGTTGTTGTTAAGTGCCATGGAGTAGATTCCAACACATAGCAACTTGTATAGGGTTTCCAAAGAACAACTGGTGTGCTTGAACCACCGACCTTGAGGATCAAACCAACTTTGCAGTCCAGTGCATTAACCCGCAGCGCCATACCAGGACTCCCTCATATCTTAATAATATCAAAAGTCTAGTTCATATTTAACTTTTCATAATTTCATTTAAATTTTTTTTAAAAAGCTTTAAATCTGGCTTGTTTCCATCAGCCTCCAACAGGTCCACATAATTCATTTGACTTAAGATTCTTATTCCTTTAATTTGTAAACCCCCACCTTTCTTTTTTATTACTTATAATTTTCTTATTAACAATACCAGGACACTTATCCTATACAGCTTACAACATTCTAAACATTGCTGAGCCTTGCTAAAGGCTTTATGTTCATTAATTCATGTTATCTTCTGATCGACCCTATGAGCAGGCATTAATCTAATTCCCAGTTTATAGATTGAGGTTCAGAGAAATTAATTTTTTAAACCAATAACTCAGATGTAGGTTGTAATACTCTGAAGGCCATTATTTTCCATGATGTGAATTGAATAGGGAATTAATCTCTAACCTTGTTAGGAAGGCACTCTAACTGATGACCCTATGCCTATATGTTGTTGTTGTTGTTGTTGATAAGTGCCACCATGGAGTCAATTTCAACCCATAGCGACCCTGTATAGGGTTTCCAAGGAGCTATATAGTTAAGGAGCTCTGGTAGCGTAGTGGCGCTCCACGGGAGAAAGATGAGGCTTTCTACTCCGGTAAAGATTTACACCCTCGGAAACCCTGTACAGGGTCGCTATGGGTCGGAACCGACTGGATGGCACTTAACAACAACAACAACATAGTTTGGGGCAAAAGAACTCAGGATTAGCCACTGCTACTTATTCACCACACCAAAACAAAAAAGATAGCCATAGGCTAAAAGTAATACACAAACTTTCTGAAGACCAATTCTGATTGCGCCATTCCCAGTCTCAAAAAAAAAACAAACGTAATGGTCCTCACTGCCAATGTAAATAAATACTCATATTTTAACCTGGCTCTCAAGATCTTCTACAATTTGATTTTTCCACCCTTTTCATTCATTATTTGCAATTACATATCCCACTCTCTAATATTAACACATTTGTAGTATTTGCTATTCCCCTAAGCCTGTCAACAGAGTCCTGGTGTGGTGCTGTGAGCTAATGTGTCAGACTGCAAAGTCGTTTGAACTGCAAGTCAGTGGTTCAAGCTCACCAGCTGCTCCTTGGAAACCCTATACAGGGTCGCTATGGGTCGGAATCAACTCCATGATGGCACTTAACAACAACAGCAACAAGCCTGTCAACACTTCATACTCACCGACTGTTGCTCATAGAATCTCCTTCCCTTCCCAGTCTGATGCAGTCTCTTGTTCTTCAAGTTCTTCCAGTCTTTCCTGTTTCCTTTAGGAATTTGCATCACTTTTCCTTGTTCTTTAGCAATTTGAATTGACCACTTCCCTATCCCCTTTGAAGGTCAGAACCACATCTTACCCATCTTTCTATCCTTTGCATACCAAGGGCCCTATTACCCTCTTTGTTTGTAGAGCATACTTACTTAAAAGTGTGTCGGTTGTATTAAATTCCTCTATAAAAATCGTATTGTTATCAGCTGTAGGAGAATGAATAATGAGAACAAAAGCAGTTTGAGGGCCATGTGAGATTATAAACCTTTAGTGAGAGGTGGAGAATCTGGTGGAAGGAGCCAAGTAAATGCTAGTTATTGTTTCTTCAATGTGTCTCACTGTACATCTCCCCTACCTGTTTCTTCTGGAGTCATGCAGTTTTCCTAACTTTAGTCCAGAACAGGAACATCATAGCTTATAGTTGTATCTCTTCTGATTCACTGGGTTAGCAATGTAAGGGCTCAGCTTCAGCCTTTAGAGTCATGTTGGCAAGGCCCCATGTAACGTAGTCATGTTGGCAAGGCCTCTGTAACGTAGTAGTTTCAGATTCCATCACGTTCTAACCGTGTTTTGTGGGCCATTACATGACCTGAATTTCATCTGCTCCTAATCTTGTCTCATGGCCAGCCCTTTCCAATGGAAACCATGCCAATTAAATTTACTAACACTGCCCATGAGTGAGGGAAAGTCTGCAAATTTGTAAATCCTCTGGATTTAGAACTGTAGTGGGAAGGTGAAAGATTCAAGAAGAGCCCTGATGAGCAGTTTGTGATAGGAGAGGCTTAGAGGATTCCAGGTCTTATGAAAATAGTATTAGGGAACTGGAGGTTGAAGAAGCTTTTAGCTGTCAGAGACAAAAAAAGAAGGACATATAATCTACAAATGACTTATGAAGCTCTTCCTCATGAATTTTCACATATACTGTTCTCCCTGCCAAGTTTGTCCACCAAACCACAAACTTTCCTCTAACTCAGTCACAACTAAGCTTCAACCTCCTTATTTCACAATTTCTTTAATAGTGAAATTAACCTTAGCTTGCTGTGACATTGTTGTAGCTGTTTGTTGTTTATTCTGGTTAGTTGCCCTTTCAATCATATACAACCTGCAAGCAAAACCTTTCTCCTTATTTGCTACTTCCCCACAGCAATTCATGTTTTTCAAGGTAGCTATGAAGCAACATATAAAAAATGCCTGCTTACATAATGGAGTCCTGGTGTGGCACTGCAGGATAATGTGCTGGATTGCAAAGTCGATTTCAACCTCAATGTCAGTGGTTCAAACCCACCAGCCACCCTTTGGTAAACCCTATACAGGGTCAGTATTGGCCAGAACCGACTCAACAGCACTTAACAACAACAACAACAGTCATATAATAATGTTGTTCTTAAGAACCATCAAGTAGGCTCCAAATCATAGCACCTGTATAGGGTTTCCAAGTCTTTATGGAAGCAGAAAGCCTCATCTTTTTCCCACAGAGTGGCTGGCTGGCTTGAACCACAGACCTTGTTTTTCTCAGTCCAGTGTTTATCATATGGAGCCAGCATGCTCCCCAGTTACATAATGGACCCCCAATAAACATATCCTAAATTAATTACTGTCCTAAATCAGCTACATGAAAAAAAATTTAAGAAAGCTGACATTAGACTTTTCATCTCCACTAAAATTGAGACTTTTATTATTTTTCAGAGTAGATATGTTGGATATTTTGCCAAAGTGAAAAATGACTATCAGTGGTCTCTTCCTCCAAGAAAATTCCTCTTTGTAAAACGTTTTGTTATTCATTCAATTCATGGTAAGTGCTTTAAGTATAATTGAAGAATTGGGCAGGAGGCTTTTGTTCACAGTGAATCCCAGCTCCTACCTGTCTGTGACAGTGAAGGTTTGATGTCAGCTTGACTGGGTCAGGATTCTCCATTTAGCAGCTAAGCGGTCATTACCACCTCCATGATGAGATCTAATACGAAGCAATCAACCCCATGTTGTGATCTGATGTGATTAGCTCTGATTTGATATTATTGCATGTGTTGTAAATCCTCACTTCTATTGTGTTAATGAGGTCAGATGCAATCTACAGGACTAGGTTGCAACTCGAGTCAATCTCTTTTGAGCTATAAAATGTAAGAGAAGCCAGTGCGCAGAGAGAGAGGGACCTACCACCACCAAGATAGAAGAGCCAGGAGTGGAATTCATCCTTTGGACCTAGGGCTCCTACACTATGAATCTCCTAGATCCAGGGGAAGATTGATGCCAAGATATCAGGAGATCTCCAAAAGAACACTAGGCCTACAGATACTGAAAGAAGATCAAGACCTTTCCCCCCAGAGGTGACAGAAAGAAAGGTTTCCTCTAGAGCCAAAATTCTGAATTTGAACTTCTAGCCTCCTAACCTGTGAGTGAATAAATGTCTGGTTGTTAAAGCCATCTACTTGTGGTATTTCTGTTATAACAGCATCAGATGACTAAGACAGAATTTAGTGCTAGGAGTAGGGTGCTGCTGTAGCAGATACCTAAAATGTGGAAGTGTTTTTGGAATTTGATAATGAGCAGAGGCTGGAAGAGTACTAAACTGCCTACTAGTAAAATCCTACATTGTCTAGAAGAGACTATTAGTGGAATTATGGCTGTCAAATTCAATTATGATGGGGATTCAGAAGGAAATGAGGAGAGCTTTCACAGCAGAGATGGAACATATGGTACAGAGGAGAAATTGCAGCAGCAGAACCATGAGACTGACACAAGATGGCTTGGAAGCCAACCCATGAAAAAAGAGATCTGAGCACCTTCATGTAGGAGGCTTCCTGGTGGAGTGAAGTGCCTCTGAGCACTTGTCGGTAAAGTTAGGCTCTCTAATTCACAGCGCGAGACAGCTAAGCTCTTTCCAGGCAAGGCTTACTGGTGGAGTGGGTACAAGGCTGACCTCTTCTAGAAATCAAGGAACCAGGAAACAGAAGCTGAAGAGACAAAGAATGCAGGAACCAGAGCTGCCTCAGTCTCAAAAGGTAGAATTATGATCTCTGGGGTTTCTAAGGATGGGGCTACAATTTCCTAACTTTCAAAGAGTGGGGCTGCCATTAACCTGAGATTTCTGCCCAAAGCTGAAAGGGCAAGACTGATATGCATAAGGGGGCAGAAAAACAGGGTCTGACAGTACTGAGGGGGTGAGGTCACCTCTTAGGTGGACTAGGAGAATGGGACTGCCCAAGGCCAATGGAGCAGAGTTGCCATTCCAGTGGGTCTGGAAGGCAGAACTAAAACGCAGGGTTAAGGGGCCTTTACCCAGAATCCAGAGTATATGACCAACATCCAGAGTCTGGAGGACATAGCCATTATCTAGATGGTCTCAAGAACGGAGGATTATTTCAAGCCTTGAGAGCTAATAATGTAAATTGTTCTGTTGAGCTTTTAACTTGCTTGGAGTCTATTGTCCCTTCTTGCTCTCCATTTGCCCCTGTTTGTGATGGAAATGTCTACCTTCTGTTTATTCTATCATTGTGTTTTGAAGCAGATAAGGAGCTCTGGTAGCGTAG
>NW_006409012.1:152763-154216 GCF_000296735.1 Chrysochloris asiatica | reverse complement strand
GGCACATAACCACCACCACCACCATGTATTGGAACTGACTCAACAGCACTTAACAAAAACAACAGTGGTTTTTTTGTTATACCCATGTTGGTCAAACCATGTTAGGCACAACTATGGATTTTTAGTTGCCTTTATCTAAAAAATATATATGGTTTAAGGAGCTATGTACAGTTGACTAGTTGACAAGGAGTGGACTGTAATTAAGATTTAGTGTCAACCTGGCTGAGCCAGGATTCTCAGTGGTTTAGTAGTTGAGATGTAGTTTCCACATCTGTGATGCGATCTAATATAATGCAATCAATCCCATGATGAGAACATCTCTGATCTGATGTAATTATCCTATGTATTGCAAATTTATATTAATGAAATCAGGTACAATCTGCAGAATTAGGTTGTATCTTGAGTCAATCTATTTTGGGCTACAAATGGAATGAGACGTGAGCAGAGAAAGGGGGACCTACTACTACTATGATATAAGAGCCAAGAGTGAAGTTAATCCTTTGGATCTGGGGCCCCTGCACAGTGAATCTCTTACATCCAGGGAAAGGTGGATGCCAAGACATCAAGTGATCTCCAAAGAATACTTGGACTACAGATGCTGAAAGGAAACAAGGACCTTTCCCCAGAAGTGACAGAAAGAAAGTTTCCCCTAGAGCCAGCATTCTGAAGTTGGGCTTCTAGCCTCCTAACCCATGATAGAATAAATGTATGGTTGTTAAAGTCATCACTTAGAGCAGCATTTGATAATTAAAACACTGTCTTTTATTCGCTACCAAAAATGGGGCTATAGCTTTTTTTGCCACATCTACTGCAAGAATGAAGACCATTCTCAGCAACCAGACTGCCGAAATTCTGGAGATCGTAAACATTAGTCCGAAGGGCTGCACAGTCATCATGAAGGGCCCCCAGTGAACCCTGTGGAGGGACTTCAACCACATTAATGTGGAACTCAGCCTCCTGGGGAAGAAAAAGAAGAGGTTTTGTGTTGAATAATGGTGGGGAAACAGAAAGGAATTGGCTACAGCCCGCACCATCTGTAGTCATGTGCAGAATATGATCAAAGGTGTTACACTGGGCTTCCATTACAAGATGAGGTCTGAGTATGCTCACTTCTCCATCAACGTTGTTATCCAAGATAACACAGGACTCTTGTTGAAATCAGAAACTTCTTGGGTGAAAAATGCATTCGTAGGGTTCAGATAAGGGCAGATGTTGCTTGTTCAGTATCCCAAGCCAAGAAAGATGAATTAATTCTTGAAGGAAATGACATTGAATTTGTATCAAATTCAGCTGCTTTAATTTAGCAGGCCACAACAGTTAAAAACAAGGATATCCAAAATTTTTGGATGGTATCTATGTGTCTGAAAAGGGAACCATCCAACAGGCTGATGAGTAAGATATAACAGCTATCCAGCTATGGAAACATGGCCTGAGTGATTCCTAAGACCTATTG
>NW_006409012.1:121461-122996 GCF_000296735.1 Chrysochloris asiatica | reverse complement strand
ATGGCACTTAACAACAACAACAATTTCACTCAGCATAACATTCTCAAGGTTCACTCATCTTATGAGATGTTTTGCAGTTTCATCCTTATTCTTCAACTTAGCATAGTATTCCATTGTGTGTATTTGCCAAAGTTAGTTTATTCATTCTTCCATTGATGGGCTTTTAGGCTGGCTCCATGTTTTTGCTATTGTGAAAGACCAAACTATTTCTTATAGCAACAGAGCTGATATTGCCTAAAACCATACTCAGTCTTATCCTAAAAGTGTATGAATTACAATGTCACCTGAATTCCTAATTTTGAATGGTGTCTCATATTAAAGTGAGGGCATTAACTGAGAAGACTTGGGATCCTGAAATTTGGGGATGGGGACATATGGGCAGATAATCAGGAAGCTGGGGACACTGAGCCCCTAAATGCTGTTCAGTTACTGTTGCCAACACCCCTCCCTCCTGAAATGATTACTCCATCTTTGTCTGCTGATCCATTATCAGTAAAACCATTATCTCATCTGCCCACACTGAATGAGATTAACCCAACTACATCTGCTGAGATGATGCCTGAGGCATTGTCTGAGTTATCACCTAAAGTGGAAGTCTTGCAAGACATTGCTGAGTGTTCCAAGGAAACACCTCCACCAATTATTGCTTCTAGACCTATGGCTAGACTTAAGTCCCAGTAAACCCTAAAAGGTGAAGTACAAATTCCCACCCGGGAAGGAGTACACTACACTGTGAAAGAACTGCTTAATTTTTCTAATATGTATAAAAAGAAACCTGGAAAATAATATGTGTGGGAATGGCTATTAAGAGTGTGGAACAATGATTCAAGAATAGTTAAGGTTGAATCCGTCTGAGTTTACTGATATGGACCCACAAAGCACAGATTCTTCATCTAGTTTATTTGGTTTGTCCACAAAAGCATGATTGCATGGTGATCTACAATACATCAACTTGAGGTACCAGACCTGCCTTGGTATTCTGTAGGGGAAGGAGTCCAAAGGCTTCAGGAAAATGGCATGTCAGAGTGGATTTGTCAAGATAGACCCATAAACCCACACATGGAGTGCCGAGAGAACTCACCCTTTACCGCAACAGTGAGGAACAAATTCATTAAAGAGTCCCAGTCTCCTTGAACACTGCTGTGATTGCTATTTTATGTAAACCAGATTTGACATTAGAATCTGTCTTAATTGAATTAAGACATCTACTCGGGGCTGCTTGGATCCTGTGGTGGTAGGAGCCAAGTGACGGCACTTAATGGACAAATACAAGGTGGGCATGGTTACTATAATGGATAGTGGAATCAAAGCAGTAATTGAAATACTCTGCCTCATATAGATTATAACACTGACTAATTAGGCAGGGAGTTCCTAGGAGTGAAATAGATGAGAAACCTACTAAATATTTACTTGATCTGTACAAGAGGAAGAATTCAAGGTCAAGTGAATGGCAGTCTAACTTGAATCACCAGAATAGAGAGTCATAGACCTCAATCAATTCCCAGACAATCAATTCCCAGACTTGAGCCAATTTA
>NW_006409012.1:118994-120336 GCF_000296735.1 Chrysochloris asiatica | reverse complement strand
TCTGCTATGAGCAATCAATCATTTGAGGGGAAACTTCATGGATGTGGCCTGCTTCCAATATGTTGGACATTCAGGCAAGGCTTGATAGCTCTTTGCTGCATCTGGATCTTGTATTTAGCTCATCCTCCAACCTCCAGTTCTTTGAACTTGAGCCAATGGCCTACTTCCTATTGATCCTGGGAGTTGTCAGCAGCCTGCCTTCTTACCTACAGGACTTGCCTGCCTTCCTGCCATGTGGCATACAGACCTTGGCTTATCAACCCTATAACTATGTGTGTTACAGACCTTGGCTTATCAACCCTACAACTATGTGTGTCAGAAACCTCCAGCCTGTATCTAATCCATAGACTTGGAAATAACTACTACAACTGTGTGAGTCATTTCCTTGATATAAACTTCTCTTTATATATACATATATGAGCTTCACTGTTTTTGCTTCTCTAGAGAACCCAGCCTAAGACAGAGTGAAAGGAACCATTCTTAAGCCTCATTTTTCTGCTTCTCCATGACCCACCCGTCTCCCTCACTCTGGCATCCTCAGGGGGAGATGGACTCAGGGTGTGGAGAGAAATGGGTGTCCAGCTCTTACTTCCAGAGATGCAGCTAGAAGGAGATGTTTTTGAATCCCAAAAGCAAAATTGTGTGCCTCTCTTCTAATAATGAGATTATGGAACATGGTGAGGGATGTGTGTGTGTGTCCTGTGTAGGACCAGGCATTGATACCTAACCAGATGGTCATTTTTTAAGCCTTCCAAAGAGTCCCGTAAACATATTATCTTTAACACTAAGTCCAACTATTCATAAATAAAAGAATCATTTTTAAAATATAGAAACTACATTGTTGTTAGGTGCCAAATAGTTACCTTACGCACAACAGAACCAAATACTGCCTAGTCCTGCACCAACCTCATAATCATTGTTACACTTGAGCCCATTGCTGCTGCCACTGTGCCATAGTCCCAATATAAATTACAATTGTTAGTTAAAATGAAAGTTTCTTTTTTCAAATTGTTTACATATGCTTATTTTTCCTACACATATCCTCACCTCTTGTTGGTGATGAAGCATTTCGATGGACTACCACAAGCAGATTAAATATATTTCTGGCTTCCAAAAGCAAATTTCAACCCAATGGCATTGTTTCCTAGAAAACTTTGGTCTAGACTTCCAACCAAGTAATTGCAGGCACACCCTTGAGACACCATTTGAGTATATCAACTGCTTGTGAAAAGGCTTTGTAAATTGCAAAGACCTTGGCAAATTTCAGTATATCTGCTTCTGAGACATGTGTGAACCATGAAGGACAGGATTGTAGTGGCTACTGAGTGGTCTTCTATGTCAG
>NW_006409012.1:111245-117091 GCF_000296735.1 Chrysochloris asiatica | reverse complement strand
ACATCAGCAATGCTATCCCTCATTCCACGGCCTCTTCTGAATCCAGCTTGAACCTCTGGAAGTTCTCTGTCAATGTATGCTTGCAGCCGTTTCTGTATTATCTTTGGTAAAACTTTACTCGCATGGGTTATCAAAGAGATTGTCCGATGATTTCCACATTCTACTGTGTCACCTCTCTTCAGAATGGGCACAAATATGGATCTCTTCCAATCAGAAAAGAATCTTATATATAGCACCAGTGAAATCTAATGGAGAGTTTCTTGGATTTGGTTTTTAACCTAGTTATTTGCTGTTGAGACATTTTTAACTAATAACAACCCTATATGACAGAGTAAAACTGCCCCATATAAAATGTTGTTAAGCGCCATCAAATTCCAACTCATAATGACCTGTATCGGGTTTCTTAGGATCGACTGGTAGATTTGAACCACCCTCCTTGTAGTTCAAACCCACCCTGTGGTCTGTGCTTATCCTACAGCATCACACCCCGCATAAAATAGGAGATTTTAGAAGTCCAATCTGAGATTCCTTATGAAGGCTTCCAGGAAGAAGTTGAGTTTGTGACTTTAAGAGCTGTTGAGTATTGTTTGGGTTTTAAGACTTGAAGAGCAAACTTAATGGTGCCTACACGGCAAGTTAACATTCTCACTATGTCTATGTAAATAATTAGGCCAATTAGAATACTCGTCTTCCTTTGAGATTATTATAATCACAACAAAAGAGGGTACAAAGACTGTCAGAAAAAAGTGTGAAAGATTTTGAAATGAGCAATATCGTGTCTAGTGCAACCTTCCGAGGGTTTCTCCCCGTTTCACTGCCTTTGAGCTATTTACAACTCTTTAAGTTATGTTGTTGTTGTTGTTAAGTGCCATCGAGTCGGTTTCGACCCATAGAGACCCTGTACAGGGTTTCCGAGGGTGTAAATCCTTACGGGAGTAGAAAGCCTGATCTTTCTCCCGCGAAGCAGCTGGTAGTTTCGAACCGCTGACCTTAAGGTTGGCAGGCCTATTCGTAACCACTACGCTACCAGAGCTCCTTAGAAAACTGATAATAATGCAAATTCTTTTTATCCAAAGAAACACATGTTAGTTATCTCCAGTGGAATGCAACTGATTATTGATCCATTTGGCATTTATTTGTAAATTAATTTCTACATTTCTCTGTCCGTATATGAGTATTTGCAGTACTTTGAATTCTTTGAACCAATTGCAATATTTTCTTGATTCCTTGTTAACTAATTAGTTAAGCAAAATCTTTAACAGGTATTACAATAATGCAAGATACAGAATAATGTTATGATATGCAAACATTTCTGTAAAACAGAGTGGGAAGATATTATGTATTCATATTTATGTATATATACATTGTTGTGATTACATGCCAACAAATCAATTCTGATTCATAGTGACCCTGTACAGGGTTTCAGAGGAGCCACTGGTGGGTTTGAACTTCTGATCTTGCAGTTCAAACCAACCTTGTGGATCCACTGTTTATCCTACAGTGCCACATCAGGACTCCTTATATATTATTGTTGTTGTTGTTAAGTGCCATCAAGTCAGTTCTGACTCATAGTGACCATGGGTAGGACTTCTGAGGAGTAACTGGTGAGTTTGAACTTCTGACTTTGTGGTTCATGGTGCAGTGCTTAGCCTACAGTGACACACCAGTAGTCCTATACGTTATTGGTGGTGGTTGTATGCTGTGGAGTCGATTCCAACTCATAGTGACCCTGTATAGGCCTTCTGAGGCGATAAATCTTTATGGGAGCAGAAAGCCTCATCTTTCGCCTATGGGACCGCTGGTAGTTTCCAACTGCTGACCTTGAAATTAGCAGCCAGACTTACAACAGCTATGCTACCACAGGGGGATTTAAAAAGTTTGTGGAAACAGCCATTATCTTTTCATCCCTTTTCTCATTAATTTCTTGAAGCCTCGCATATATAAAATTATTCAAGTAGAATTTATATTTGATGATTATGCATAAAAACAATAAATTAATAATAGTTATCCATTTGGGACAGGGGAACTAAACATGGGGAGCAGGGGTGAGATGATGACTTTTCACTTCATATCTTTTTTATTTTAAATTCTATACATATATTTAAATTACTTAAATTTTTAATGTTTGGAAATTAATTTAAGCCTATAAACCAATTCTCTCTTCTCATGATAAGTACTTGAATTGGTTTAAGTTCTGCACTTCACTAGAAAGCAGTTCTACACTTGGAAAAGGATAGATGGAGCTGAGGCAAAGAAACCCAATTCCTAATTACAAACAAATACTAATCTGGCACTCTGGTGTCACAGTGAGTTAAGCATTGTGCTGCTAAGTAAGCAAAAGGTTGGCAGCTGCTCCATGGGAATAAGAGGCTGCTGTCTCCTTCTGGAAAGATTCCCAGCCTTGGAAACCCTGTGGAGCAATTCTACTCTATCACTATGAGCCAGACTCACCTCCGTGGCAGTTGTTGATGTTGTTAGGTGCCATCGAATCAGTACCAACTCATAGCAACCTTATGCACAGCAGATCGAAACACTGCCCGATCCTGGGCCAACCTCACTGCTGTTGCCACGCTTGAGTCTATTGATGCTGCCACTTGGCTAATCCATCTCATTGGGGGTCTTCCTCTTTTTCTCTGACCGTCCACATTACCAAACATGATATCTTTCTCCAGCAACTGGTCCATCCTGACAATATGTCCAAAGTATGAGAGATGAAGTTTAGCCATCTTGGCCTCCAAGGAGGACTCTGGCTGCCTTTCTTCCAAAATGGATCTATTGGTTCTTTTGGCAGCACAATGGATTTGGCTTTGGGGTTTGGTTAGAAACCAAACAACAGCAACTCCATTGTGTGTGAGAGTAAAACTGTGCTTTATAGCATAACAATGGGTGGTTATTTGGAGGTCCTTCGTTTTGAGACACCTGTGTATGAAATGGAACCACTAACCTTTGTATAGTAGCCAACTAGATTAATTTATGCTTTTAGTGATAACACAAACAAAGGACATAATGATGGGATGGCTGATAATTAAAATGATTAACTTAGGACCTTATTAGGATGTTTGCTTTAGTTCTGTACCCCAACATTTAAATGAAATATGTAAGGTTTAAAGGAAAGCAATGAAAATTCATTGGGGGGGTTGAGAACTCAGCCCTTTGAGAAAATGCTAGAGGAAGTGGATTGAAGAAAGGGCATGAAGCCATTCGTTTGCAAATATATACTGATAAATGACAGGGCTTCTTGTACAGAGGTATTTAGGTACAGAAAGGTCCGTGTCTGGCACAAAAAGTTTGTACTTCACTGCTAACTGAAAGGCTGGTGGTTTGAATTCAACCAACAGCACGGTGGAAGGAAAGCCTGGCGATCTGCTCTTTACTGTCAAGAAAATTCTATGGAGTTCAATTCTACTCTGTCCTATGTGGGGTTGCCATGAATTGGAATCAACAAAATGGTAAGGAAAGCATGCAGATGAGGAGTAATCGCTGTTAACCCAAAGGTTGGAAATTTGATTCTACCCAGAGGCACCTTGGAAGGAAGTCCTGGCAATCTTCGGAAATACTAGTCATGAAAATCTATGGAGCACAGTTCTACTCTGACAAGCATGGGATCGTCATGAGTCAGAGTTGACTTGATAACTATGTTGTTTTTTTAAATTGGGAAATATTATCAGAAGTCTAGTGATAACAATACATTTGCAAAAGTAGTTGCAAATCATGTTCCCTATTTTTTTTTTTTTTTTGTCCTAGAAAGGTACATTAATGAGATCCTAAGTCTCCTCCTCCAGCCTTATAAAATCTCATTTAGAAGACAGAATTGGGCTTGAAGCCTTCTATTTCAAAAATAAAATGTATGTTTGATCCAAATAATAAAATATTGACACATTGTTAACTGGAATAATTATTTCTCTCTTTAGTAATGTTAATTTTGGTGAGCATTTTGTTCTTTGTTCTAACCAGCCTATTTTGTTTGTTCCATTCAGGTGTTGGGAAAGGTAATGGGGAGGATCTGAAAGTACAAATAATAATGCAGAAAGAGATCGTGTTTTCCTGTTCTGCTTCTAAAAACTGCAGGGTAAGAGAAAGTATATGAACTCGAAATTCTGGTGTTTGTTTTAAAGTTTAATATCAAATAGGCAAGTGAAGTTTCCCCAGCCATCACTCTCCACAAAGAGACCCTCTGGCTACCTTCTAATTTGGTGTTGCTGGGCTTTGATGCCAGCCAGAGCAAAATTCACCTCCTTGTTTAAAATGGGCTTTCAGGCATTTTCCAGAACTTATTTTCAGTTTAGATTGTTGCTTTGTCTTCCACCTCCTCACAATTTCTTAGGAATCTACCAGGGTTTTAAATTTATGTATGTAATAATTTTTAGCTGTATTCTCTTCATGGTCACTTTATCTTTTATTATACTGCACAGCCGGTCAAATTTTGTTGCTGTTGTTATGTGACCTCGGGTCAATGTCCACTTATACAGACCCTATGCAAAATAGAACAAAACATTGCCTAGTCCTATGCCATCCTCACAATTATTCTGTTTGAGCCCATTTATGCTGCTACTGTGTCAGTTCATCTCTTGGGGACCTTTTTCTTTTTTGCTGACCCTGAAATTTACCAAGCATAATGTCCTACTCCAGGGAATGGTCCACCTGCCCAAAGTATGAAAGATGAAGCCTCTCTATCCTCACTTCTGTGGAACACTCTGGCTCTACTTCTTCCAAGATAGATTTGTTTGTTCTTCTGGCAGTCCATGGTACTTTTAACATTCTTTGCCAATACCACAGTTTAAATACATCAATTCTTTTACAGTCTTCCTCATTTATTATCTAATTTGAACGTGCATATGAGGCCTATGAAAATACCATGACTTGGGTCAGGCTCACCTTTGTCCTCACCCTAACATCTTTGCTCTTGAACACTTTAAAGTGGTCTTGTTGCAGCAGATTTGCCTAATGCAATACATCATTTGATTTCTTCGCTGCTGCTTCCTTTAGTGCAATTGTGAATCCAAGCAAAATAAAGTTCTGACAACTTCAATATTTTCTTGGTTTATCATGATGCTATTTACTGATCCAGTTGTGCAGATTTATGTTTTCTTTACATTGAAGTGTAATCTATACTGATCTTCATCAGTAAATATTTCAAGTCCTCTTTTCTTTGACCCAGCAAGGTTGTGTCATCTGCATGTCACAGTTGTTAATGAGTCTTCTCCCCGTCCTGATGCCATGTTCTTCTTCATAAAATTCAGCTTCTCAGATTATTTGCTCAGCATACAGAATGAATAAGAATGATGGAAGGATACAACTCTGAAACACACATTCCCTGATTTTAAGCCATTCTGTATACCCTTGTTCTGTTTGAATGACCACCTCTTGGACTATGTACAGGTTTCATGAGCATAATTAAGTGTTGTGGAATTCCAGTTCTGTACAATGTTATCCCTAGTTTGTTATGAGCCACATAGCTGGATGCCTTTGCATAGTCAATAAAATGCAAGTACACATCTTTTTGGTATTCTCTTCTTTCAGCCAAGATTCACTGACATCAGCAAATAATATCCTCATTTCATGTCCTCTTCTGAATCTGGTGTGAATTTCTGGCATCTCCCTGTCAATGTATTGCTGAAACCATTTCTCAATTATCTTCAGCAAGATTTTACTTACATGTAATATGAATGATACTATTCAATAACTTCTGCATTCTGTTGGACCACCTCTCTTTGGGATGGGCACAAATATGGATATCTTCTAATCTGATGGCCAGATATGTACCTGTCTTCAAAGTTTCTTGCCATAAACTAGTGAGAAGATCAAAGAGCACAGCCTTTGATATGGATTGCATCTCAATGTAAAGA
>NW_006409012.1:109151-110882 GCF_000296735.1 Chrysochloris asiatica | reverse complement strand
AGAATATTGAAAGTGCCATGTGCTTCTAAAAGAACCAATAGATCCTTTTTGGAAGAAGTGCAGCCAGGGTGCTCCTTGGAGGCCAGGTTGGCCAAACATCGTGTCTCATACTTTGTGCATATTGTCAGGAGGGACCAGTTGCTGGAGAAGGATATCATGTTTGGTAAGGTGGAGGGTCAGAGAAGAAAAGGAAGACCCCCAATGACAAGGATTGGCCAAGTGGCAGCATTGATGGACTCAAGCGTGGCAACATTGATGGACTCAAGCGTGGCAACCATAGTGAGGTTGGCCCAGAATCAGGCAGCGTTTCATTCTGCTGTGTATAGGGTCGCTATGAGTCCGTACCGATTTGATGGCACTAACAACAACAACAAAACTCCAGTGAAACATTTCAGTTTGTAGCCTATCAATTCCTGGGGCCTTGTGTCTTCAGTACAGCTTGGATTTCTTCATTCAGTACTGTTGGTTCTTGATCATATGCTACTTTTTGAGAAGTTTGAACATTGAATAATCCTTTTTGGTACAGTGCTTTTGTGTATTCTCTCCATCTTCTTTTGATGCTGCCTGAATCATTCAATAGTTTGCCCACAATATTGTAACTTGAAACTTTAATTTCAGCTTGAGAAATACTGAGCATATTCTTTTCTTTTGGTTTTCTAGCTCCAGGTTTTTGTTCATTTGATTATAATACTTGACTGTTTTCTAGAGTTGCTCTTTGAAGTTTTCTGTTCAGCTCCTTCACTTTCAAACTTAATTCAGTCACTTCAGCTTTTCTATGTTCAAGACAAGTTTCAGAGGCTCTCTGACATCTATTTTAGTTTTTTCTTTCCTTTATTAAAAATGACCTTTTGTTTTCTTCATGTATCATGTATAATGTTAATGATGTCATAGACTCATTCTAATTTTCTACAGCATCAACCTGAACTTGCATATGAGCACTTGATGGCCTGTTCCATAGTCTACCCCTGGCCTTGTTTTGGCTGATGATACTCTGAGCTTCTTTACCATCTCTTCTCACAGATGTAGTCAGGTTAATTCCTGTGCATTCCATCTGGTAAAGTCCATGTGTATAGTCACCAATTATGTTATTGGGAAAAGGTATTAGAAATGAATAAGTTGTTGGTGATCAAATTCTATCATGTGATTTCTAGCATCATTTCTATCACCAAGGCCCCATTTTCTAACTACTGGTGCGTCTTTGTTTCCAACTTTCACATTCCAATTACCAATAGTTATCGATACATCTTGATTTCATGTTTTATCAATTTCAAATTGAAGACATTAGTAGAATTCTTCAATTTCATCGGCATTGGCTTTGGTGTTTGGTGTGTAAATTTGGATAATAGTGGTATTGCCTGGTCTTCCTTGTGGTGATGGTGGTAGTGGTTATGTGCTGTAGAGTCAGTTCCATCTCATGTTGTTGTTTGGTGCCATCGAATCGGTGCCAACTCATAGCTACCCTATGAACAACATAACGAAACACTGCCTGGTCCTGGTCCAACCTCTCACTTGTTGCCATGCTTGAGCCCTTTGATGCTGCCACTTTGCCAATCCATCTCTCTGGGGGTCTTCCTCTCCTTCTCCAATGATTGGTCCCTCCTGACAATATGCCTGAAGTAGGAGAGATGAAGTTTGGCCATCCTGGCCTCCAAGGAGCACTCTGGCTGCACTTCTTCCAACACAGATTTGTTGGTTCTTTTGGCAGCCCATGGCACTTTCAATATTCTCCTC
>NW_006409012.1:95257-108359 GCF_000296735.1 Chrysochloris asiatica | reverse complement strand
ATCCATCAGACATCAGCAATGATATCCTTTATTCCACATCCTCCTCTGAATCCTTGTTGAACCTCTTGAAGTCCTCTGTCACTGTATGCTTGCAGCCATTTCTGTATTACCTTTAGTAAAACTTTACTTGCATGGGATATCAAAGAGATTGTCCAGTGATTTCCACATTCTGTTGGGTCACCTGTCTTTGGAATGGGCACAAATACGGATCTCTTCCAATCAGTTGGCCAGATAGTTTGTCTTCCAAATTTCTTGGCAGAGATGAGTGAGTGCCTCCAGTGCCACCTCACTTTCTTGAAAGATTTCAATTTTTATTCCATCAATTCCTGGTGCCTTGTTCTTAGCCAATTCCTTCAAAGCACCTTGGACTTCTTCCTTCAGTATTGTTGACTCTTGATCATATGCTGCCTCTTGAAACAGTTAAATATCAACCACTTCTTTTTGGTGCAGTGACTCTGTGTATTCCTTCCATCTTCTTTCAGCCCTTCTTCATTCATGTGATAATGGAGTCCTGGTGACCCACAGTTAAGTGATCAGCTGATAACTGAAAACCACCGGCAGCTCTGCAGGAAAAAAAGACCTGGCAATCTGCTCTCATACAGATTCCAAACTAAATTAAAGTCACTCCCGAAGAGTCCATTCCAACTCAGAGCAACCTGATAGGATTGAGTAGGACTGCCCCATGGGGCTTCCAAGGCTGTGTATGTTTATGGAAACAGGCTAACCACATCTTTCTCCCACTGAGTGGATTCAAACCACCTACGTTCACTTAGCAGCTGAGTGATTTAACCAGGGCTCCACTCTGTAAAGATTAGCACCTAGAAAACCCTATGGGGTAGTGCTCAATCACCTGAGGTCGCTGTAAGTTGAAATTTGAGTCAAAGGCACCTAACAATACCAACATGAGGCTATGAGATGAAGCGTTCTTGATAAATAAAGGTAACCTAACTAGTGAAAATTTACTGTTAATACTTATCTGGAGGTCAGTTAGGTTTAATAGTTCTGAGATTCATGTGTTCATTCACAGATATATCATGATGCTGAAACAGACAGAGTAATAATTAATCTAATCAACTGTCCAAGTCTAAGTGATGATGTGAAAGTGAAATTTCTTTCTTCTTCAGTAAGTAATTTCTATCCTGTTCTTGTCTAGTCTAATGAATGATTTTAGTCTGGAATTTCTTTTACTGCAACATGAGAGATAGTCAACCCCTGGCAGGAAGGAAGAGAACACAGTAAGTCTTATCTAATCAAAAAACATTATTTTAATTTTTGAATTTTTGCTTGGTTGTGTTTTCTAAATTCTATAACACTTAATGAGCACTGGTGGCACTGTAGGATAAGTACTGGACTCCTAACCACATGATGGAAGTTCAAACCCACCAGCTGCTTTGTGGGAGAAAAATAAGCCTTTCTCTTCCGGTGAAAAGTGAAAGCCTCAGTAATCTTCTAGGTTGCTATGAGTCAGAACTGACTCGACAGCACCTAACAACAACACACAACTTAAAGGAGCCCTGGATGTACAGTGAGTAAGCATGTAGCTGCTAACTGATAATTTGCCAGTTTGAACTCACCAGGTGCTCCTCTGTAGAAAGAGATTACAGTCTGCTTCTATAAAGATTTATAGCCTTGGAAACCTGATGTTTCTACTCTGTTCTATGTTGTTGCTGTTGTTAAGTATCGTGGTGTTGGTTCCGACTCATAGTGACCCTACACAGGGTTTCAAAGGCTGCAAATCTTAACAGGAGCAGATAGCCTCATCATTCTCCCATGGAACAACTGGTAGTTTCTAACTGCCAAGCTTGAGGTTAGCAGCCGGATTCATAACCACTACGCTACCAGCTGTTCCGGGGGAGAAAGTAGGGGCTTTCTGCTCCCATAAAGATTACAGCCTCGGAAACCCTGTACTGGGTCGCTATGAGTTGGAACAAACTCCACAGCACATAACCACCACCTACCAGAGCTCCTTACTCTGTTCGATAGGCTCACTATTAGTCAGAATCAACTTGATGGCCATCAGGTTGGTTTTATACCCTTTTAGCGTAGTGGTTACGAATCGGGCTGCGAACCTTAAGGTCAGCAGTTCGAAACTACCAGCCGCTCCGCGGGAGAAAGATGAGGCTTTCTACTCCCGTAAAGATTTACACCCTTGGAAACCCTGTACAGGGTCGCTATGGGTCGGAATCGACTCGACGGCACTTCACAATCAAAATCACATATATTAATTATGAAATAAGGAGCCTGGTGGCACAGTGGTCACATGCTCGGCTGCTAACTGAATGGTCGGTGTTTGAACCCACCAGTTGCTCTATGGAAAAAAAGGTATGGCAGCCCTAGAAACAGTTCTGCTCTGTCCTGTGGGGTTGCTATGAGTTGGTTTTTGGTTTTCTCAAGTATGGAATCAGGAAAAAAAAAAAAATTAAATAAGAGGCTCAAAAAATGTACCTTTTTTACTGTATAGCAGTGTGATCTATATACTTGTTTTGTATCTTTAAAACACATTGCTCCCAATAATGTATAAAATACTTTAAAATGAGGGAGATTTTACTTTCCTCTGAATTGATTATGGTTTACAGATTTTACTTAATAATTCAGTACTTAATTTATGAGAAATAGGCATATTCCCCATTGCCTTTGGAAGATATGAGGAGGCTATAAAAGGTTCGTGGAAATTTTTCATTATCTTTTTGTCGTTGTTTTTTAAAGTTAATTTATTTCTTTTCTTATTTTGATAAAATATAAGAAGCTTACAATATATGACTGAAATAAGAATTGTGTGTGTGTGTGTGAAACTTCCATTACCTTTTTTTTTAAGTTTTTATTGTGAATTGAGTGATAGTTTACATGGGAGAACATCAGTTTTACACTCATCGTTTCATTGCAATGATTACAATCTCCTCTGTGTGTCATCAATCAACAGTATTTGCTTCTATTCCCTCTGGGGTTTGTTTGTTTGTTTGTTTTTTGGGGGTGGTGGTGGTGGTGGTGCTTGTGTACACAAAAACACTCAGGAATATGTAACCATTTAAACAACCAAAGGGCACATTCTGCAAGCCTGCCTCCTGGCTGCCAGCACTCTGTCTTTCTAAAATTACGAATTTTACGAATTTGCTTGTTGTCCTTGCGCAGGTATCAAGCGCAGGCTAATCTTCTCTGTATCTTTCCAATTTTAGTATATATGCTGTAGATCCATGTGTTCTGAGATCCATGTGTTCATTCAGATATATTATCTTTTAATTCCATTTTGTCACAAACTTTTTCAAGCCCCCTCATACACTATGGTAGATATGTTGTTGTTGTTAAGTGCTATTGAGTCGGTTCCGACCCATAGCGACTCTGTACAGGGTTTCTGAGGCTGTAAACCTTTACAGGAACAGAAAGCCTCATCTTTCTCCTGCGGAACGACTGGTAGTTTCAAACCGCTGACCTTAAGGTTTGCAGTCTGATTCGTAACCACTATGCTATCAGAGCTATATTATGTATATATTCATAATTTTAGCTTATATTGATCAGTCATATTAAATGTATGCCTGATATTATTCTGTAATAACAAATTTCTAAACCTCAATAGTTTCATTTTCCTGTCAAACCACAACTGCCAACATAATTGTGTAGGCCAATTTAAATTTTACTTCCTATGTCTTCCTTCACACCCTGATGGTTCTTTGTTAGGATAGACATTTAAGAGATTACAATTGTAAATGTGTTGAGCCAAGAGACCTAAATCATTCCCATATTGGAAGATTATCCCTTGAATAAATGGAGTTAATCTAAATTTTCTCTGGAGATCTAAACAAAAGCATGGGGTAAAGAGCATGGGAGTTCTGGTGTGGTGCTGTGAGTTAATGCACCAGACTGAAAAGCCGTTAGAACTACAAGGTTGGTAGTTCAAGCTCACCAGCTACTCCTTGGAAACCCTATACAGGGTCGTTATGGGTCAGAAATGACTCGACAGCACTTAACAACAACAACAAAAAGCATTAACCCTGGAAACTTTGGTACTATACACCCTTTGTGATTGTCAAGTGCCATGAGAGAAAAGCACTTTCAAAATATTTAGGTATTTCTAGTATTGTAATCATCAATGTTTCTGTTAAATCACGTCGATTCAGTTCCGACTCATAGGTACCCTGTATAGGGCTTCCAATGAGTAGCTGGTGGGACTGAACCACCAACTTTGTGGTTAGTAGTTCAAGTGCTTATCCAACAGTACCACAGTAGGACTCCATCATCATCAATAATCATGGCTAATTATCCAATATATCTGTTCCTTGCAGAAATTGATAGTATTTGGGAACAAATAGGCATAGGTCCTTAATAGATTCTATTTAGCATTGTCTGGATCAGTTTGAAGGACCCATACCTAAATTCCTAAATATCTATCATGGAAAAATTAAATGTTGTTGGTAATTTAAACATAAACAGCAAGAAAAGGACTAGCATTCTCTTAAAGCTTCCTTCTTTGCGTTCCCTGTGTATTGTGTTGTAGATTGTAGAATACTACATACTTAATTCTATGGTTGATTGGTAAATATGAAAGTAAACCAATAAATGAATTTTAATCACTTTGAAAAGATCAGTTCTTACTATCAATTTTATTATGAAAACTAACCTTTGTTCTTTTTATTTTTTAAATCATGTTTTTAGGATCTTCCTAGATACTATGACAACTGCCCATTTTTCTTTTGGTTCCATACATCTTTTATCCAAAATTACAGGTATGGCTATGATATAATCCAACAGAAATAGCTTAATCTCCAGTGTATGGGTATATGACAAAATTAATACAGATTGTCATAAACTCAATTTATAGAAACCAAAACTCCTCAAGTCACTGTTCTTCATTGCTTTACTCATTTTGATCCAGTTATTTTTAATTACTGGAGACCTACTTGTGTATTATATTTAAGGTCCATTCCATGAGTTGGTGTGAAAGTTAAAACATTCTATAATCAGGATTTGGTTGCGGTAATAAATGCCTCCCATAGAAGTTGAAGGTGTGTCAGCTCAGTACGTCCGGTCAGCTCAGTGAGCATATGGAAGGGACCAACAGAAAAGGGGTTGAGACTCTAATCTGGCCAGCAAGTATTATTTTTAAGCTCTAAGTAGTATTCCCTAAGGCATGACTTTACTGTTAGCCCTAAAATAAAATGTATTTGTTTTTCTATTCTTAGACTTTATCTTTCAAGAAATGAATTGGATAATCCCCATAAATCAAAAACATGGAAAACTTACCGACCAGAGTTTGCGGTAGAAGTATATTTTGAATGAGCCATACCCTACAGTTATATTGTAGCTGGTACCTCATTTTAACTATAGATATCATTGTAGCATACAATCATGTTCTTTTCTAGCCTGTGCATGTCTTTATCTTTTGTTTAAATATATATATGGAAAATTCTATGAAATATATACATTTGCTGATCTTTTTTTCTTTTTTGGAAAAACTGCAAGGTTTCCATCTTGCTATCAGATTCAATTGTAACATTGTAACAGGAACAGTAAGTATCATTTTGAAGAACTTTGAAATAATAGCACTTTCTCATATTAAAATAACTGTGATATGTAAAAATGGTGGTTTCTCCCCCAATACTGGGGACTTAATTTATTCATATGTGTTTGGAGAGATACTTTTTATGAATTTTTTTTTTTACATTTGTAGTTTCTATTTTCTTCCTCTACTTGATTTATAAACTATGATTTTTGTTGTTAAATGTTTAGCTATAAGAAACATCAGATTGACATTAAAGACTAAGGTTGAAACCCAGAGAGGAGGACTATTTCAGACAAGCAGCACTCTTCTCTCACCTCCACCCGCACGTTTCATGGAGTTCCAAGCACCACGTGGGTTGCTTACATGGCAATTCTCCTTTAATTAGACACATGCATCTCCATGAAAAGTAAAAGGGTCTTGATAAGCATGAAGGGGAAAGAATCTTCAGCAATTTCTGCTTTTGTATATCATCCTAAAAGAAGTTTTAAAGATCTATTTGCTATTAGAATAATCTAGACATTTTATATTAGCACCTACCAACTCTAATCCCACTAAAATGCACTGTACACAACCACCTTTACTTAGGATTGGAGAGCTACCTTTTCATTGTAAACATTTGTTAGTCTTATTCCTTTTGTTGTTGCTGTGGAGTTGATTCCAACTCTTGACAAACCCCTGGTGTGTGTCATCGTTTTCAATGGCTATCGTCTTTCCAAAGCAGACCACCAGGTCTTTCTTCTGAGACCCTCTGGGAAGACTCAAATGCTCACTCTTTTGGTGAGCAGCTGGGCGTTTGAACTGTTTATAACACCCTGGGATTCCTTGTCTTCTTCTTTGTTGTTGTTAAATGCTGTAGACTTGGTTCTAATTCATGACGACCCTGTATAGCGATTCTGAGGCTATAAATCTTTGCAGGAGCAGAAAGTCTCATCTTTCTCCCAGGGAGCTGGTGGGCTGAAACCACTGATCTTGTGGTTCTCAGTTCAAAATTTATCCTACAGATTCACCATGCTCCCTCTTACGTCCTTGGGGAGTCATTAATTTCACTTTAGAACTGGCTGCTCCTTCATTTTCACTGTATTTTAAGGTCAAAATTGAAATTAGCCTTATTGGAACAATTTTTCCTTTATTGGTAAGGAGCTCAACAATCTAGACTAAGTGGAAGTCACCAAATAAAAGGTATAGCAACTAATAAGAACTGTGGCTCTGCTAAAAACACAATATACACATTCCTGAAAAATTCTTCCAAACCAAAACGAAAACTACTGCCATTGAGTTAGCTCTGACTCATAGCAACCTTATAGGTCAGAGTAGAAAAAAACCTTGCTGCAGCATATTCTCAGTACTCAAAAAGGTGAAGCAACTCAAGTGTCCATCCATAGACAAATAAACAAAATGTGGTCTGTCATGTACAGTGGAATATTAGTCCCCTTAAAAGAGAAATGAACCTTGAAAACATTGTCCAAGTGAAATATGCCAGACACTGAAAGATGCATATTATATGAGTTCCCTTATCTTAAATATGGGTAAGGGACAAATTTGTCAGGACAAAACATGATTAGTGGTTACAATGGTTGGAAGGGTGAAGGTGTTTTTGTTTTGTTTTGTTTTGTTTTGTTAATAGTCATGTTGGTAGCAAGCTGCAGTTTTATGGATTGAAAACATCCCTTTCCTCTAAATTGTTGTTAAGTGCCGTCCGGTTGGCTTCAACTCATACCAATCCTATGTAAGTTTTCTGAGGCTTTATTTAAATCTTTGTGGGAGCAGAAAACCTCATCTTTCTCCTGCTGAGCAGCTGGTGGGCTCGAACTGCCAACCTTCTTGTTTGTAGTCCAGTGCTTATTATACAGAGCTACCACACTCCCCTAGCTATAGTTGGGAGACAGCTGAAAATAAAGCAATAAACAACTTTGTACTTTGCAAAAAAGCACACACTAAAAAAAAAACAAAAACAGAAAGAGTTTGTGGGACTAAAAATAGGGTTTGCTGCAGATCATTCCAACTAAGCAACTTTGTAACTAATGAATTTATCAAAAAATGGCCTAGACCACTTAAGTTGGCAGCTCAGAATGTCTGGATATTGCCACAATGGGTATTAACAAAAAAGTGGAGATTCAACAATACTTTAATTGTAAGTTCTATCTATTTTGGCTCCTCTCAGAGGAAAATAAAAACATATAGAACATACTTTCAAGATACTTCCACACTATTACTAGCATTACTCCGCATATGTATGTATATGTATACATGACATTCTGTAGTCTGTGTTATAGAAATGTGTTACAGCAAAACAAGTTGAACAAAAAATTCATGCAGCGATCATCCACAGGGACTGCGATAGGTTTCAATGAACAGGGGGAAAAACTTCGCTGGGTTAGTGAAGAATGGTGTTGGTGGTGTGCCGTGGAGTCGGTTCCGACTTAGAGTGAGCCTGCATAGAGTTTCCGAGGCTGTCAATCTTTAACGGCACAGAAAGCGTCACCTTTCTCCCGCAGAACGGCTGGTAGTTTCTAACCGCTGACCTTGATTAACAGCCCGACTCATAAACACTACACTACCAAAGTTCTCTTTTTCAATACTATCGAGAAGAAGGGAAAGAAAACCCAATTTTCATTTGAATCTTGGTTTTTGACAGAGAATTTACAACCGGGGTTTCTCCTTACTAATCCTTCATAAAAATTTCTAACAAGCCACCCTTCTTTCTGCTTTTGCTTACACAAAGAATACTTTTAAAAGCTTCTTGAGGTATTGCTTTCTTTGAATCCAGTGTGAATATTACTTTGAACGACTTGAAAAACTTACAACATAGTGTATCAGAATGACACTGGATTCCTTAAATAGAATTTTCTAACTCAGGATAGAATTTTCCAAAACTCCATAGCTAACAGTTCATTTTATAACAAATAGAATGACGTCCAGACAAATCCGTCACATACCATCGACACTGTGGTGGAGGTAGAGTCAGTCTAGTGAGACAAGTTCACAGCTGCAGTGCAGATAAAGAATATGCATTTATGTTGTAAGAGAGATTTTCTGTAACTCTTCACCAAAGTAAAATGCCTGAACTAAACCCATGTTTCTGTTGCATTCTGCAAAATTAAAATCAAAGTTAACTATGCGTATGCTTTAGGCTCATTATCTGACTAGCAACCCTGGGTGGTTGTTGTTAAGTGGTGCCAAATTGGTTCCAACTCATAGCAACCCTGTGTAGGGTTTCTGAGAAGCAGCTGGTGGGTTTGAACTGCCGACCTTGTGGTTCACAGTCCAGTGTTTATCCTACAGTGCCACACCAGTAGTCCAGCAGTTATGGGTAGCTGGGAATATATTTTCTCTGCAATCAAGCTAGAAGCATATCAATTAACTATTTTTCAAACTCCATGAATACATTTTTCTATCATATGGCCTCAAGAAAACTTTCTTTCATTATAAAGATGCAAAAACATCCTTTTAATGAAAGGTCTCAGGAAAAAAAACCTTCACACCACTCTTATTGGGGTTTTCCAGGCAACTGTTTACAAGAAAGATTTCATTAGAGCAAGTTTTTTCTAAGAGAGCATTGTCTTCTAACTAATCCCCTGCTAGCCCCCACATTATATTGATTTACATTTATAACCTCCAATGAAGTTTATAACCTTCAATGAAATGCTGTACCTTAGGTTCTTTGTTCTAACTCCTTAAATATGTGGCGCTGTAGGATCAACACTGGACTGCAAACCACAGGTCAGCCGTTCAAACCCACCAGCTGCTTCTTGGAACCCTTACACAGGGTTGCTATGAGTTGGAACTGACTCAATGGCACTTAACAAAACAAAGCTCTGTACTTTTGGTTTTGTCAGTTTCAACTCAGTGGAGCACAAGTCCCCCATTTAAATGGATCTTTAAAAAGCTAAATACATTCTCTGAATTTCCTTTTAAGGTTTGAGTGGTTTTTCACCACAACATTTTGGGGGCTTGTCCATGATTCAAAAGTGGCTTCCCTCTTGAGTGGACCCAAGGAATCATGGATTGGAGTATTGGTGTCAACTTAAAAGTCCATTTCTGCTTCTTCAAGGCCTCAGAGACAACTATTTCTGGAGGTGAGCCATTCTTGGATTTGAACTTTCACTAATTGTGTTCAAATTCTCTGAGAATTTATTGAACGTCTATATAATTTCTATTCATAATTTGAACATTATGTGTAGCTCTGTTTATTGATTCTCATCATCTTGAATTGGTAAGGGGATCATGAATTAGTAAAGTAAATAGTCATTTTTTTGAATAGGTCACCTGAATTAAGCATGTTTATCAGAATCTAGAGGGATTCCTATCATAAAATAACTGGAGAGAAGTTCTCTCTTTTATAATAGCAATTCTAAGACGCTAAAGGGTAACAACAATCATAGGGAGATATATCTGAAATGGCCTAGGAAAATGTTGACACTCTAGCTAGAGACATGAAGTTATAACCATTTCAATAAATCGGTTGGTTAAGCAAATACTGTGATTTCCAAAAATTAAAAGGACTAAAATTAACTTGGACAAAATATAAAAAATGGTAAAAATATTCATGAAAACTTAAAATACATAAACTTTATGTCAACAGTAATTGTTGTATAACATTGGCTTACAATAATTTCTAATATCTTTAAACAATTTACTGATATTGAGTTAACATTCTTTATACTCACTTGTATTTATGCCACACCCCAAAAAGTAGGTTTGCTGATAAGTGTGTTCATTATTACTACTAAAATAATTACACAAAAGACAAAGTTTAAAATGTTTATTTTAAAAGAAATGATTTAATATAGTCAAAGTTTTCATCTGTCTGGCTAAGAATTTAATACGGCTATTTATGAAAAAATTAAAAGCTTGAATGTCAAATAAATAACTCAATATTTATTGGTTAAGAGAGTAACCTTATATGAAGTTCTCCTTGCAGCATCTAACATTCAGTTGCACACATTGAACTCTTAAACTTTAGTCACCCTCTTACCTCCACCCAACCACAGGAATACAGTCCCTTATGATTGTTTTATTTTAATAGTTCAACCAATTATCCCGATGCAAAATTTATTAAAAAACAAAACAAAACAAACAAACAAACAAAAAACACTCCCCTGCTTAACCCAATTTAATTATTTTTGTAGATGGATCATACTTAAAGCCAAATATTTCCAGTTCTTGATAGCAGGGTTATAGTTGTTATTACCGCCACTGAAGTATTGGAGAGTGGCCCTCTTTCTGAAGCAACTTCTGCTCAATAAGCTGAATTAATTGCATTTATAAGCTTGCAAACTGACCTCAGGACTGTCAGTAACCACTTACATGAACTCAAGGTATGGATTTGAATTGTTCACAATCTTGAAATGTTAATACTAACAGGTGGTTCCTGACATCCTCAGAAACCCAGTTTAAAAATGGTCCTTTGGCCTTCTACCTCCTAGAGACCTTCTAAAATCACAGTAGTCAAGATTCAGGCCCATCAGCTTGAAAATGCTCCTCAGGCAGAGGAAGTGAAAGAAAATGCCTTCTCTGATAAGGCTGCAAAGCAGGCTGAATTCCCTTTCCTCACATTCGCGCATAACAGCCATGACCAGAAATAAAATAAGGGAATAAAAGAATTGCACCCTTTAAAATTGCTTACCTCATGCTCTCATTTTCATAGACAGGCCATATTAAGTTAGGCCTAAGCCAAGTCCATACTTTTTTAATTTTTAATTTTCCCATTTTTCTTATCTTTTCAAAACTCTTGGCAAATACCAAGAACTAGCCTCTGAGAAGGAAGTCAAGAATTGGGAATACACTAAATGTTATCAACACTCCATTACATATTTATGGATGGGCCCTGGTAATAATGTCATTTTGCCTATAGGTTTGCATGTGTCACTACTCTAAACATGTTTAACTAGCATGAGGGCATACCAAGTAAATATAACATTAACTTTTTGGAAAGGCAATTTTTTAGGAAATTTTTCAAAAATGTTTTGCTGTGGCTGGCCATGTTTATGAACTCAGCTGACACTATTTTATAGTGATGAGTGCTTCTAGAATAATCTTTACGACCCCTCTTATATACGCAATCCTAATGGACCCTCTTGTCCATGGCCGATGTTATCTTTCTCATGGCTGCTCACCAAGTAGATCCTGTGATCTAATGATTGGAGACCCAGTAGAAAATCCCATAGTGTGACATGATCTAGCTTACCATCAGACTGAATCCAAGGAAGAGCAATGGAAAAGAGAAGGCTGTAAATTTAACAAAGAATCTTCTTTATAGGAAAGGCCACTGAAGATTTCCATATTCCTTTGCTGACCACTTTTCATGAGAAGGAACATTTGTGTAGGGGTAAGATCATAGGGGTTGTTCAAAAGAATTTTTATATATTTTTATACACATATTTGAAAAGCTTCAGAACAGATAGTCAGACGGTGTTCTGTCTGCTCAGCAGTTAACACAGGTAAACCTTTTGAGGCCTCACCTGGAAAGTATCTCTTTCCAACTGGTCCTATGTTTCAATGGCAAATAGATTTTATTCAGTTAATATATTTGTTAGTTATAATTTGCAGTATATCTATGTTGGGTTGAGGCTTTTCCTTGCTGCAAAGTCATGGTTGCTTTTGTTGCTATATGGAGAGGTCCAGATATATTTTGTAGCAACAGAAGAACATACTTTACGAGCCAAGTATTCACCACTATTTGTGGAACTTATCCCATTTTTCAGAGACTCCATTACCCTTATCACACCATTCTTCTGGGCTTATGGAACTAATGGAATCATCAAAACTCAATTGGCAAAGCTCACATCTTCTATGGGATTAAGATGACTGCAAGCCCTCCAATTAGTATTGATTAATTTAAGGGTTATTCCTTTTGATCTTTATGAGTTAATTCCTTATGGAGTTGTAACAAGCCAACCCACAAACTTACCCTATATATTGCTGGTTCAAATCTAATACAAGTAAATTTATTAAAGTGTTATCCACCTGAATTTCTTAAGGTTTTTAACAGCAAAGGTACTGAAGGATCTACTGCAACACCTCTTTTGCCTGGTGATTATGTTTATTGGAAAAGACATTAAAAGAACCCATTGAACCTCAATGGAAAGGATCTCATTTGATCTTGCTCCTAATTCATGTGCTGCAAAATTGCAGGGTACCAAACTTGGATCCATCAGTCCCAGTTGAAGAAGGCCTCAGCTCCTGAATGGATTCTGAAACCCTCTGACTCAAATAGTCCAAGGATGAGAAACAACCAGCATCTGAGTAGACAACTTCTTCCCAAGACTTCTAGACCTGACTTGAAACTGACTGCAACCTGCAGTATGACTTGGACCTTTTTAATCTAGAAAACTGCTATATTTTATCAGCTCGGACCTCTGAAATAACTTGTTAAATGAGAGCTTTACCTCTATTTAATTTTTGGTAGTTACCAGAATCATAATCTCCAGCTGTATTGTGATAGCTTTAATGATTTATCTCATCTGTGGTACTAGCTTTTGACAATTATAGTTATTTTTGTCCAGTTCAAATGTATACCTTGTATGAAGATTTTAGAATTTGTGGTTCTTTATATTCCTTTGTTTTAGAAATAGTTTTTTTTTTTTTTTTTTTTTTACAAACTAAAAT
>NW_006409012.1:87810-88706 GCF_000296735.1 Chrysochloris asiatica | reverse complement strand
AATGTATTAGGAAGTTATCCATCCTCCTCTATATTCTGGAATAATTTGAGTAGAGTTGGTGACAGCTCTTCCCTGAATGTTTGGTAGAACTCACCAGTAAAGCCATCTGGACTTGCACTTCTTTTTGTTGGGAGTTTTTTGATGACCTGATCAATTTCTTCGATTATTATGGGTCTGTTCAATTCTTCTACATCACTATGTGTAAGATTAGGTAGGTTGTCTTTTTCTAAAAATGTACCCATCTCTTCTACGTTTTCAAATTTGTTGGAGTACAACTCTTCATAGTATTTTCTTATTATTCTTTTTATTTCCTTTGTTTCCATGGTGACATTGCCCATGCGGTTTCTAATGCATGTTATTTTTGTCTTCTCCCTCTTTTCTTTTGTTAGATTTGCCAGTGGCTTGTCAATTTTATTAATCCTTTCAAAGAACCAGCTTCTTGTCCTGTTGATTCTTTCTATAGTTTTGCTGTATTCTATCTTATTTATTTCTGCTCTAATCTTTATTATTTCTTTTCTTTGGGTGGCTGTAAGTTCCCTCTGTTGGTCTGTTTCTAATTGTTAGAGATGCTGTGTTAATGTGTTAATTTTGGTTCTTTTTCCTTTTTGGATGTGTGCATTTATTTAAATTGTCCTCTCAGCACTGCTTTCACCACATCCCAAAGCTTTTGGTAGGTTGTGTTTTCATTTTCATTTGTTTCTAGGAACTTCATGAGTTCACATTTAATTTCTTCTATTACCCAGTCACTTTTCAGCAGGGTATTATTCAGTTTCCATGTATTTGACTTTATTTCCTTGGTATTCTCATCATTGATTTCTAGTATTTTAGCATTGTGGTCTGAAAAGATGCTTTGTAGTATTTTGATGTTTATAAATTTATGGAGGCTTGCTTTTTGA
>NW_006409012.1:80183-85222 GCF_000296735.1 Chrysochloris asiatica | reverse complement strand
TGATAAAAAACAAACAAAATTGGACAGGTACTAGGAATCTGGTCTTTGATTATCTTGATCCTTTTCTTTATTGTCACTGGTATGGGATATTATTCCTTGCTTGGATCCACTGTTCTTCCTCTATGGATCTTTAGAAAGTATGAGCACTTGAAAAGTTCATGGAAAACTGGAATTAAAGATAATAGATTTTTTCCATGAACTTTCTGAAACTCCCTTATTTCTTAAGACTTGTCTGGAATTAGAATTCATATTAGCTCTTTTATTTCAAGTTTTTATTGCATTTTTGTAATTGTTTCCACATTTTATATTTTATTAGCCTCTTGCTCTGTATACTGAGCAAATAATCTGAGAAGCTGGATTATGTGAAAAAGAAAATGGCATCAGGATTGGAGGAAGACTCATTAGCAACCTGCGGTATGCAGATGATACATCCTTGCTGAAAGTGAATAGGACTTAAAATACTTATTGATAAATATCAAAGACAACAGCCTTCAGTATGGCTTGCATTTCAGTGTAAAGAAAACAAAAATCCTCACCACTAGACCAATAAATAACAGCATAATAAATGAAGAAAAGATTGAAGTTGTCAAAGACTTCATTTTACTTGAATCCACTGTCAACACTCACGGAAGCAGCAATCAAGAAGTCAAATGATGTATTACCTTAGGCAAATCTACTGCACAAGACCTCTTTGAAGTGTTGAAGAGCAGAGGTACAAGTTTGAGATCTAAGGTATTTGCGATCACCTCATATGGATGTGAGAGTTGGACAATGAATAAGGAAGATTGTAAAAGAACTGATGAATTTGAGTTGCGGTGTTGGTTGTTGTTGTTTTAAGTGCCATCAGGTTGGTTCTGACCAATGGTGACACTGTATAGGGTTTCTGAGGAGTGTCTGGTGAACTTGAACCACCAAATTTACGGTTCAAACAGACTCTGCGGTCCAGCGCATTAACTCACAGCACCACACCAGGAGTCCTATGGTGTTGGAGAAGAATATTAAAAATACATGGACTTCTAGAACAAACAAATCTGTGTTGGAAGAAGTACAGCCAGAATGCTTATTAGAAGCCAGGATGGTGAAATTTCAAATCTCATGCTTCGTACATATTATCAGGACCAGTTCCTGAAGGGCATCGTGTCTGGTAAAGTGCAGGGTCAGTGTAAAAGAGGAAGACCCCCAATGAGATGGATTGACAGAGTGGCAGCAGCATTGGGCTCAAGTATATCAATGACTGTGAGGATGGTCCAAGATCAGTCAGTGTTTCATTCTGTTGTGCAGAGGGTCACTATGAGTCGGAACTGACTCAAGGGCACCTTACAACAACTTCCTACTACTGCCAGCCATAGATTAATAAGACACAAGGTTGGAAATAATGCTCTTATCATTAGCATTTTATTTGTACTTTAATGATTAGAAGTCTTTATAGCAATCATTCACGTTAGTAACCTTTATTTCATCTGGGTTGTGCTACTTCCATATGAAGCCCTTTTTGAGTGTTCCGTTCATGCTGCTTTTCTTTGCAGCTACCATTAACTTCTGGCATGAAAATTCATTGGTTAGACTAGCTCAAACCGTCATGGGGCTAACCACCTTACCCACTGTTGAATATGCCAGATGGTCCTTCAGGCTGGCCACTAGTACTCAGGACCCAGCAGCTGTTCCATAATTAATTATTCCCATGCACAGCCAGCAGTGATTAATGAAATCATTTTAGTTAAGAAAGGCAATTTGGAAAAAAAAAAGGTAATTAGAGCAAGGCTATGGCACCCCAAACTTATCATAGAAGTCACTGATACCTTGTTTTAATTTAACCTAGATCAAAAGTGAGGCTATGTATAATTGTACCTGGATATGGGAAATCTTATATATGAAAAGTGTCTTTAATAATTCCTGAGTCCAGCTTGACATGTCTGGGAACTTTGTGACCCAAGTAGTTCTGGCACAAAAAATGAAAACCTTACTAATTAACACTAATTTAAAGTGTTGCCTATCCCTAACACACTTTGTGTCCCACTTACAATGGGACAATTATCCATTTGTAATAATTATATAATGGAAACCTGACTTGAGCAAGTCAATCCACCTATCTCATACCCTTATGATTACACAGGAAAGAAAATGATTTGTGCTTCTTTGGGCTATATCTTCCTATGTGGAGGACAAGCGTACCCTATGAAAAATAATCCATATTCTTGTCCCAATTCTCATTCTATGCCTGAATGGAGCATAATGATTCAAATGTACCCTTGGCCATACTAGAATCAATTTGAACATCACACACATGATGAAAACAATCATTGGGCTGACAGATTGGAAATATTTAAGAGAAAAATGATGAAAATAGGCTTAGGATATTGCTATAGCCTCAAGAATTCCAGAGTATGGTTGTGATTTTTAAGAGCTTTTGAACCACGGTATGCAGTTGCTATGAAAAGCCTCTCTGACACGATGGAACAAATAGCCAATGCTGTTGCTGATGCCATGACTGTCCAGGAAAAGTAACTGAGCTCATTAGTAAAGGTGGTATTGACAATAGGATCACTTTAGACTACTTTCTGCCCAGGAAGCCAGCATCTGCGCCATTGGCATTGTCTCTTATTATACCTAAATACCTCTAGGGAAGTAGAACAAGATGTAAGTACAAATAACTGGAAGCCTACCTGGTTACATGTACCCAAACAAGAACATTGGAACTCCTTTCATGATATAATGATTCTATACAACAGAATGAAACACTATCTGACCCTGCACCAGCCTCACAATCATTGCTATGCTTGAGCCCATTGTTACAGCCACTGCATCCGTCCATCTCTTTGAAGGTCTTCCTGTTCTTTGCTCACCCTCTACTGTCCCAAGCATGGTGTTCTTCTCCAGGGATCAGCCCCTCATAATAACATGCAAAAAGTACATGAGATGAAGTCTTGTCATCTTCGCTTCTAAGGATTATTCTTACTGTACTTCTTTCTAAACAGATTTGTTCATTCTGACAGTCCATATTTTTCACCAACACCATTAACTCAAAGGCATTGATTCTCCAGTCTTCCGTCTTCATGTTTTTACATGCATATGAGACTGAAAATACCATGGTTTGTGTCAGGCACATCTTAGTCCTGAAAGTGACATTTTTGCTTTTTAACAATTTAAAGAGATCTATTGCAGAAGATTTACCTAATGCAATAAATCATCTGATTTCTTGACTGCTGCATCCATGGGTGTTCATCATGGATTCAAGTAAATGGAATCTTTTTCAATTTCAATAATTGCTGCATTTATCATGATGTTGCTTAATGGTCCAATTGTGAGGATATTTGTTTTATGTTGAGGTGCAATCAATCTATACTGAAGGTTGTATGTAGTCTTTGATCCTCATCATTATATGCTTCAAGTCCTCTTCACTTCCAGCAATCAAGGTTATATCATCTGTATCTCAGGTAACATTGATGCCACAGTCTTCATATTGTCTGGTTTCTCAGATTACTTGATGAGCATATAGATTGAATAATATGGTGAGAAGATTCACCCTGATGCACACTTTTCCTTATTTTAATCCACGCAGTATCCCCTTGTTCTATTCAAATGATTGCCTCTAGGTCTATGTACAGCTTCTGCATGAGAACAATTAAAGTGCTCTGGAATTCCTATTTTTATAATGTTATCCATAATTTGTTATGGATAACATATTTTGCATAGTCAATATAGTAAAAGTAAACATCTTTCTGATACTATCTTTCAGCCAAGTTCCATCTGACATCAGCAGTGATATCCCTTGTTCTACATCCTCTTCTGGCTTGAATGTCTGGCAACTGATATACTGTTGTCACCGTTTTTGTTATCTTCAGCAAATTTTACTTACATGTCATAGTAATCATATTGTTTGATAATTTCCACATTCCAATGAATCATCTTTCTTAGGAACTGGCGCAAATATGGGTCTCTTCCAATCAGTTGGCCAGGTAGCTGTCTTTCAAATTCTTGGTATAGATGACTACTTCCAAGGTTGTATCTCTTTGTCAAAACATCTTTATTGGTATCCCCTCAATTCCTGGAGTCTTGTTTTCACTAATGCCTCATTGCAGATTGGATTATTTTCCTTCAATACCATTGCTTCTTAATTATGTTATTTCCGGAAATTGTTGAAGATCAACCAGTTCTTTTTGGTATAGTGACTGTGTTTTCCTTCCATCTTCATCTTTTTTTTTTCAAGTTTACATAGGAGAACATCAGCTTTACATTCATCCTATCATAGTTCATTTCATTGCCACGAGTACAATCCCCTCCATGCATTATCATTCAAAGCATCTGCTTCCATTCCCTCTGTTGTTGGTTTTTTGTTGTTGTTGGTTTGTTTGTTTTTGGGATGTACACAGAAGCACTCAAGAATATATAAACATTCAAACAACCAAAGGGTACACCCTGCAAGCCTGCCCTCTGAAGGTCAGCACACAGCCCCTCTTCCTTCCTGAGTCCGGAGTCCCCAGCCGCTCTATCTCTCCACCCTTCTTCATGTATGATGTTCTTGATGTCATCCCACAACTCTTCTGGTCTTCAGTCTTTAGTGTTTAATGTATCAAATCTGTTCTTCAGATGATTCCTAAATTCAGGTGGGATATATTCAAGGTCATATTTTGGCTCTCGTGGACTTGTCAAATTTGTCCCTATTTTCTCATTGATGACCTTTATAATTCTGGGATTCATCTCAGTTTTTGTATAAGTTGTGAGGTAAAGGTCTTGTTTCAATCTTTTGCATATCACTTTCCAGTTCTGCCAGCACCATCTGTTGAAGAGACTATCTCGTCTCTATGCAATATGCTTAGACCCTTTGTAGTAAATCAGTTGGCTGTATGTGGATGGGTTAATTTTTGGATTTTCAGTTCTGTTCCATTGATCTATGTGTCTTTCATTGTACCAGTACCAAACTGTTTTGACCACTGTAGCCATGCAGTAAATTTTGAAATCAGACTTCCAACTTCATTTTTCTTTTTTTAAGCAGTGCTTTGCTTATCCTGGTCTCTTTCCTTTCCATATAAAGTTTATAA
>NW_006409012.1:30497-77343 GCF_000296735.1 Chrysochloris asiatica | reverse complement strand
TGTCAGTTTCTTCTTAGTTTTAATGTTTTCTTGTTCTACTTGGGTCTTCATTTTCGCGGTAAGTTGTGAAGTATTAACTTTGAAGTTGTCCTATAGTCTACTAATTTTTCCCTCCATTTAAGACAGTCTATTGTATCCTGCAATCTACCTGACCTCCTCACCACCTGGATCTCTGTTCCTAAATTTTCCCTTTCTTTGACATTATTATTATTTTGATCTTTGATAGGCCTCACAGGTCCTGTGAATTGTTGTAATTTTGTTCTGTTCTGAACTCTGTTATCTATCTACTGAGTACCAGGTGCTGTTGCCACATCTGTCAATCTCTGGTTGTTGTCTGTTCTTAGTGGTTTTCATTCCAAAGAACTCCCTTTAGGATGCTTTGAGCCACTGGAAATTGACTTTGACAAAGTATCTTAGCTTCTGTTTATCCTGGAATGTTTTGATTGCACCATTGTATTTGATTGATAGTTTTGCTGGGTAGACAATTCTTGGTTGGCAGGTTTGTTTGTTTGTTTTTCTTTTAGGGTTTTATATGTTTATAGGTTTCTGCTGAGAGGTCAGAACTTAATCTGATTTGCTTGCCTTTGTAAGCAACACTGCTCTTTTCCCTGGCTGCTTTTAGGATTCTCTCCTTGTCTTTGATTTTGGAGAGCTTGATTATGATATATATTGGTGATTTTCTTTTGGGATCTATCCTTCCTGGGGTTCATTCAGCTTCTTGAATGCTTATCTTCTCATCCTTCAAGCTGAAATTTTCTTCCAGAAGATTCTCAACTATCTCCTCTGTGGACTTATGGGATACTTCGGTTCCGGAATGCCAATATTTCTTAAGTTATTCCTCTTCATGTTGTCCAACATGATTCTTATTATTCTTTTTTCTGCTTGCTCTTCTATCTTAGCAGTATTGAGAAATTTGTCTTCCAGCTTGCTGGTTCTGGCTTCCAACTCAATTCTACTTCTTTGCTCTTTCAGTGTATTGTCCATTTATGATATTTTATTATTAATCATCTGGACCTCTTCTTGCAGGTTTTAAATTGTTTCCAATGCTATATCTATCTTGTTTGATTGTTCCTGTAGCACTTTCCTGACTTCTTATTTTCCTCCACCTCTCTGTGGAGCATTTGGATTTGTCTCCATATCATTCTTCTAAATTCCATCTCAGGCAGATCAAAAACCTGCACTTCTTCTAATGGGTAGTCTATGTCTGCCTCCAGTTCATTTGTCTCAATTACTCTTTTATGTTTTGAAACATGTGCTGAAATCTTTTGTTGTTTTTTCTTGGACATTTTCAAGTTAGATGTGTTTTCAATGATTAAATGAATGTGTTGTTAAGCTTACTGTCTCCTGGTGGTTGTGATCTGGAGATAGGCCTCCCTTTTCACATCTCTCATTACTCAGCTGCAAGCTATCTTAGCAAGTGTTGGCTATCTGTGTAATCCCTAGAAGCTGGCATTGGCTCCTGTCCAGATGGTGGCATATTATGGGGGATGCTTGTAGCTTGGCTATATAGCCATGATTGCTATCTCTTCTTGGGTAATCTAGGCAGGGAAAGCTCCCACCAAAAGGACCAAAAACAGATACAATATAAAAGCAGAGACAAAAACCACCACAAAAAAACCAAACTATAACCATATCCGACTGTCCAGTAACTTTTGCTGTGCAGCTCAGTGTGCATGTATAGTAGAAACCTGTGTCCACTTACTCAGGCCCCTCCTCTAGTCACCAACATGGAGGTGCACAGAAATGAATGGAAGAAATATTGTCCATTATTTTTATCTCTGAAGGTCAGTTATGTATCTGCATATGCACAGTGTAATTCTCAAAATGACTGCATCCTTGTATATAGTAGTTGGTGTTGGCTTTTGCCTTTTATGTTGGGGTTTTACGAGGTGCAAATACAGTTTGGCTGTATGGCCAGATCTGCTGTCTCTTGTTAGGTAAGGCAGGAATAAAGGGTCCCACCCAGGTCAATTTTAGGGCTAAGTCCCAGAGTCAGACGTCATAAGAAGTAGTCAAAGTATTAGTTTCTGGGACCGATCAGGTTTTCAAGTATTTCCTCTTTGCACTGTGGGAAAATTGTACCCTGTGGGTGCAACGCTGGGCCCTTTTGGGGGTGTGCTCCCACCCACTTGAAGGTGCCTGGGCTGGTCAGAGAGAATGCAACAGGGGAGAGGAGGAAAGAAAAGTGAAAAAAGCCATCGCACCTTTTTCCAGATGCTGCTCCATGGCTTTAGCACTGTATCAGCCTGGCTGTGTGCCTGACCTCTGATCTCAGCCCAGGCTGAGGAGCCCACAGGCAGCATCCCGATCAATTCAGAAATCACCATGTATTCCTGCTACAGATTTCTCCACTGGCAGGCACCAAAAACTGATGCCCTTACTTTGTGTTAGATCTAAAACATTGGAACTGTTCAGGCAAAGCACCTTCTTTTTTTTTTTTTTCATGCTTCCACTGAGGAGGCTCCCCTGCCTGTCTCTGCTTCTCCTGACCCCAAACTGAAAGTCTCTCCCTTCCATCTTCTTTTGATGTTTCCTTCATCACTCAATATTTTTCCCATGTTGTTTTTATTGTTGTGCAGTGCCATCGAGTCAGTTCTGACCCATAGCTACCCTGTATGGGATTTCCGAGGAGCAGCTGGTGAGCTTGAACCACCGACCTTGCAGTGCAAACGGCTTTTTGCAGTGTGGCACATTAACCCACAGCGTCACACCAGGACTCCCATAAAACCCTTTCATATTTAAGCTGAAGCCTGAGTTGTCTTCAGTTCTTCTTGAGAAATGCTGAGCGTGTTCATCCCTTTGGGTTTTCGAACTCCAGGTCTTTGAACATTTCATTATATTTTACTTCACCTTCTCAAGCTGCCCTTTGGATGTTTTTGTTCAGCTTTTATTAATCATTTCTTCCTTTCACTTTAGCTACTATATGTTCAAGAGCAAATTCCAGAGTCTCTTCTAACATCCATTTTGTGATTTCTTTCCTGTCTTTTTAATGACCTTTTGTTTTCTTCATGTATGATGCTCTGATGTCATCCTACAACTCATCTGGTCTAGTGTTCAATCAAATCTATTCTTGAACTAGTCTCTAAATATAGTTGGGATATACTCAGTGTTAGAATCTTGGAGTGGCACTACAGGATAATGCGCTGGACTGCAATGTCAGTTTGAGCCACAAGGTCAGCCATTCAAACCCACTAGCTGCTCCTTGGAAACACAGGGTCACTACAAATCATTACAGACTCAACAGCACTTAACAACATACTCAATATATTAGGAATTGTTCTAATTTTCAACTTCAACTAGAGTGCACATATAAGCAATTGGTCTGTTCCACATTTGGCGCCTGGCCTTGTTCTGATGATACTGAGCATCTCCATAGTCTTTCCAAATATGTAGTGTATTTAACTCCTGTATATTCTATCTGGTGAGGCCCAACTGTGTAGTTATGTTGTTTAAAAACAAAAAGGTGTTTCCAGTAAATAGGTTGTTGGTCTTGCAAAATTCTATCATGTGATAGCTGGTGTCACTTCTATCACCAAGACCATCATTTCCATCTGCAGATCTTTCTTACTTGCAACACACAAGCTACTAACAAACTGACAGATAAGTGGTGGGCTAATGGAATAGACTCCTGGACACTGTTTGGGTTAATGGAATTATGATTTTAAACATTGTCATATAATTGGAATAATGAAATGTAGGAAGGTTACCATTAATGCCTTCCTCCAGAAAACTAACTGATGCTTAAGGTATGTGTAAGCTATTGCATTCCCCATGAATTGGAAAAATCCAGGGTTTAGTTTTTCATATGAAATGGTCAGAATGGAAAAATCCAAGGTTTAGCTTTTCATATGAAATGGTCAGATTGGGAAAATCCAGGGTTGTTTTTCATATGAAATAGTCAGTAGATTTCCATAGGCATGGATGTGTAAAGCACATGAAAACAACTTTGTATTCAAACACCAGGTAAATAATGATTCAAAACCTCACTTTCTGTAAACATGCTATTTTCCAATACTATGTTTTGTCCAGGGCCCTGGTGTGATACTGTAGGATAAGCACTGGACCGACTACTGCAAGGCTGGCAGTTCAAACCTACCAGTAGCTCTTGGAAATCCAATGTAAAGCTGCTATGAGTCAGAACTGACTTGCTGGTACACGTTTTATCTGGAGTATAGATCTGATATGGTATAAATGGTATCCCAATACTAAATATGAATTAAACAGAACGAAAAAATTCTCCATTCCTCATTCCCAAGCACTCTAACTTGCATCTAACAATTTCTCTTTCATTAACTCTTTAATGGACATGTGAAAACAAGGCCTGCTACTAACAGGACTAACAGACTCGCTCACAGCCATGAAGCAGGTGGCCTGTGGATTGACATTTTATTTTCTTCTGCTAGTGTGTTTTCTATTAGGCCTATAAGGATAAGCACCAATCATTAGCTACTGACCAAGTGAATATGAAGAAACAAGTCAAAAGCATTTTCCTTGTTGGGGGTGAGGAGTAGAATGGGATGGAAGCCCAGCCTGCAGCTGTCATGCACACTGGGCACCGTGTCGAGTGTCTCCTCCCCAATATCTACAAGAGCCCTGCCGGCACCGTTGCCCTGGTGTCCTTGTTTTCAGCACTGTGGTTCAGAGGCCACCGAGGTTTCAAGCAGAGCACAACATTGAAAGAAACAAGAGGCAGAGCAGATTTACTTTCTGCTGACAGTGACAGACACACATGGCATAGACTTTTATAGAAATGGCCAGTGTCTGCATGCTCGCAGCTTTGCAGGCTGTGTGAGAACACTTTTTATTGGTTTTATAGCAGTATGGAATGATGAAGCTTGCTTTAGTGGTGGCAAGAATGACCATATGGCTAAAGAACAGACCCTGGGGATCAGATGACCTGTACACACACAAATCTAAGGTAAAACTTTATTAAAATTACATTTCTTATTTGTCAGTACTTTAAAGTCAGACCTCATGTACAATCATCATTAAAAATTCTATCAGTACCAAACTGTGGAAGGCTCCAGCACTTTGAAAACAGGGCTGAGAGTTCTGAGCCACAAGGGTAAACTTGAGACTGGGTTAGCCCTGACATTATCGCTGCAGAATGCAAGGACTAAGTTCTGCCAGTTCTGCCACAGCGAGGAACTGATGAAAGGATTTCATTCATGAACGCTGCAGCACTGTCACTTGATCACCAGACATGAGGTTTCTGTCCCTGGAAAGACTTATGACTGGTAGAGACAGAGGACAGTTGGTGGGCCAAAATGGGTCCACAGAATACTTGAGAATCCTCATCAGGCCAGAAGCCTAGAGCTACTATCAGTCATGTGAGTCTCCATCAAAGCATAGCAGCACAGTCTCATCCCTTGAGCCCCTTCCTCACTCTGAAACCCAGCAGAGAGAAGAAGGGAAGTTGGTGCAGGTGGAGGTAATGCTGCTTCCCATAATCCTGATGCTCTAGATTATACCCAACAAGAGAGTCAGAGTGAGGAGTGTGATCCCACTTAGAAGATGATGGTTCTACTTCAAATGAGAGTAGAGTATCTTGGGAATATCCAGGATGCCTATCTTGAAACTTAACAATGTGGAGGCTATGCCAGAATGAAACAGGAATATTCTACTAAAAATCCTGATGAGTATTTTAGTTTTAAAGTACCACACAGAAACTTTAAAACTTTAACTGCTTAATATGGTACACATACTAAGCTGACTTTTAAAGTGACCTTACATCTTGAATGGGTTAAGCAATCATACATAACATGGGTTGTTGGTGGTGGTGTTGTTAAGTGCCACTGAGTCGGTTCTGACCCATAGTGACACTGTATAGGGTTTCCAAAAAGCAGCTGGTGAATTTGAACCACCGACCTTGTGGTTCACACTGACCTTGTAGTCCAGCACACTACCCTGCAGTACCACACCAGGACTCCATAGCAGGGGTTGTTGTTGTTAAGTGCCGTTGAGTCGGTTCCCACCCATAGTGACCCTGTGTAGGGTTTCTGAGGAGCAGCTGGTGAGCTTGAACTGCCGACCCTGCAGTTCAAATGGCCCTGCAGTCTGGTGCATTAACCGACCTTTTGTCTGCCAAGGGTCATTTGGATATTTATAACATTACTTAATATAAATTTATGTTGCTATGAAAAAACCTCCTAGATTTACTGAATTTTGAGTCCTGCCTGTGGCTGCCTTGGCAGGGTCAGACCAAATGATTTTGTGGCTTATATGGCCTATGGGCCAGATGTTCCCCACCCGATTTATAACTATCTTCATAAATCATGCTCAAGTCTGTTTTTTTCTGATGAAATTGTGTATTTCACAACACACAGCCATCCAAAGTCAAGTGCACATACAGGTTCAAACAAAAGTACTAGGCTGTATTTAGCCTTTCAGAGTAAGTGCATAGGGCTGCTGGCTCACACAGTCTAGTTCACCAATGGTAAGAACAGCAATTACTCTGTTTTAATAAAATTATGGGCAGAATTTATATGACATAAACTAGACGTCCTTCCATAAAGTTTAAGATTTAGGGTAAAAGAAGGGAAAACAAAAACACGAAATTCTCATGAAAAATAATTCCACATAGTTCTTGTACTCTGTGAAACCCTGAGATGAACTGTATTCTCTCAAACATGTGTACTTGGGTCCAGTTCCCAAGTTGAACCTCAGTGAGCTTCAAACTGGCTCATCATCAACTTCCTGCTGTATTCGTAGGCCAAAAACAGTGCCCCATTGGCAGGGAACGCACGAATCATAGTAGGTTTCAGTCCAGAATACAAGGCTGTTATTCCTACAAAATAATATAGATACAATAAGATAATACAGTATAAAAGTGTGAACAAAGACTGAGACAATCCCCTTCTTGAAGATTCCCACACAGCTGCAGAACACAGATATTTTCACGCTCTATAGAGCATCACCAAAGCCAAAAAGCAATGAAAGCATGCATTTCCAGATGTCCCTAAATAAACTCATGGAAACAAGGACACTTATCAGGCCTCCCAGATAAGCTCATTCATGCCTGGTTAAATTCTGGTAAATGCCTTGGGCAGAGCTGAGGCCTTACGAGGCGAGACTGGAACTCCAGTTTTTGCATACTACTATATTATTACTAGGAGCTCTGGTAGTGTAGTGGTTACGAATCGGGCTGCGAACCTTAAGGTCAGCGGTTCGAAACTACCAGCCGCTCCGCGGGAGAAAGGTAAGGCTTTCTACTCCCGTAAAGATTTACACCCTCAGAAACCCTGTACAGGGTTGCTATGGGTCGGAACCGACTCCTACAGCACTTAACAACAACAACAATATTATTACTGGAGTCCTGGTGTGGCACTGCAGGAGAATGAGCTGGACTGCACGGTCATTTGAGCTGCAAGGATGGCAGCTCAAACCCACCAACTGCACCTCAGAAACCCTATACAGGGTCACAATGAATCAGAACCGACTCGACAGTACTTAAAAACAACAGCAGCAAATATTATTATTGGGAGTCCTTCGTGTGGTACTGTAGGATAAACACTGAACTGCAAACTGTGCTAACCACAAGGTCAGCAGTTCAACCCCTCAGTCACTCTATATAGGGTCCCTATGAGTCGGAACCAACTTGATGGCATGCAACAACATTACTGGGAGTCCTGGCAGGATAAGGACTGGAGTGCTAACTGCAAGGTCTGTGGTTCAAACCCACCAACCGTTCCTTGGAAATCCTACACAGGGTCACTAAGAGTAGGGACTGACTTGAAGGAACTTAATGACAACAACAATATACTATTGTACTCCAGAGTTTTACGATGCAGTAGTGGGTGCTGGAATAACAGGTTTCATACAGTTGGCTTTATACAAATCCTGACTTAGAAAATCCTTACCCTCCTGCTTAATTTTAAAAACTGATTCACCTTCAGAAATAAATAAATCCATGGTGGTATGGTTAGATCACCTGATAATATCTATGTTATGTAAAGCAGGTGAGTGTTAACCTCAAAGCATTTGCACCCTTAGGCAAAGTCCATGTTTTTTAAAACTCTTTCCAGAGGATCTATAACAAACCAATAGGAATGTTAAGAAAGATTAAGGGTTATAAGAGCTAAAGCAAAGAATCAAGAAAGACAAATCCACAAATTTCAGTTCATCCATACCACAGAACAGCATTCAAGATGGACAAAAAGGCCAATCAAAGGAGATAAACCTCCAGGACTATCAATGAGAAGACCACACACTCCAGACATACCTACTCTTTTCTTGCAATCAGTGACTCACCTTCATTTTTCAGTACACTTACAAAAGTTCCAATAAAGCCCGCCTGTTTTCCAGACATGGAAAGAACCTGAATTCTAGATTTGATACAGTCCACTGGGTATACAGCCAGCCAGAGGCAAATTCCACCCACTCCACCACTTAACATCAAAGGGACAGGGCCTGGAAAAGAAAAGAGCAAACAGTATTTTGTCTCTAGAACAAGCGACATGTCCCAGGTCACTACAGTAATGGCTACAGGTCAGTGAAAACACAAACACAAATCCTGAGAAGTGCAATTCTGGGTCTCTTCAGGACAAGAAGTCCTAGTGAGGGCTGTTTCAGGCTGCTAGGAGGCACTGGCCCATAGGTGACCAGCTGGCCCACAGCAGGTGGCAACACTTTACCAAGATGAGAAAAGAGGTTAAAGACCATAGCCACATCTTTTTCAGCTTTCTCAAAGTATTTTTAATACTTTAACATTTTCTTCCTTTAAAAAGCCACGATTCTCTTATTAAACCCAAAGTTAAATCTAGGTTCTTTTAAACAGATCAACATCACTGAAAGGAGATAAGAAAAAAATAACTCACTTAAGTGACTCAAGCATTCCATACACTTGTGTCAAACAGAATAAGATTATTTATAGTGATTTCCCCATGAGAAAATAATTTCTGTATTTCTTATCCCCCTAAATTAGATCCAGAGCAAATTACCCAGTTTTACTCCAGTAAATTTGGGAGGTGCTGCTCCAGCCTCTAGTCTGGGGGAATTGTGAGGCCAAGAGGAAGGATGCTAGCTAGTGGTATCCTACATTGCCTTCCTTTATCAAGAAACTCCTAGTGCTAGACAGGCCTCACCACCAGAGGGCGCACAATGCCAAGAGACCAGCAGCAGCCACGTCACTAGTGAGGGAAAACATACTCAACTATTCTTACCTAGTTCATCTTTTGACCTCCCAGATGCAAAAAACGACCGACTCAGTTCATAGCCGCCGAAGAAGAAAAAATAGCCCGGTACTTCTCGAAGTAAAGTGCTTGAGAGTCCATGGTAGAAGCCCAACGGGCCATCCTTCCTAAGGATACTCTTCACAACAGACCAAACTGTACTGGGAGGAGAAAGTGAGCAAGATAGTTATGGTAGTGATGATGCATGGAGGGGATAGTGATCATTGCAATGAAACAAAATACGATAGGATGAAAGTAAAGATAATGTTCACCCATGGAAACTAACACATAATTCACACAGAAAACTTTTTTTTAAAAAGATAGTTATTGCAGATACCCAGTCAGTGGACTGTTTAGGCCCGTGAGGAAAGCACTGACTTCACATACAGAGGGGCCAGCCTTCTGTGGAAAGTATTTTAGAGATGTACAAATACTTACATATACTATGTGACAAGTCTTGTCACCTACATTATTCCATGGTAAACAGTTTATTAAAATAGCTGCATACATCTCTAGATTCGATTCACATTCTCAGATACATAAAAGGGCTAATGCCCATTTTTCTATAATGAAATAAGGAGAATTAAAGTTACTTAAGGAGTTGCTCAAACTCACCAAGAATAAAATGGTATTTTATTAGCCCATTCCCTTACCTACCCCCAACTCCTATCTCTTCTTTTTTTTCCTGTGGTGTTTTATGGGAATTCATTCAGTGCTTGGTGGCAGTGGTTATGTGCTGTGGAGTTGGTTCCAACTCATAGTGACCCTGTACAAGGTTTCTGAGGTTGTAAATCTTTACGGAAGCCTCATCTTTCTCCTGGTAGTTTCAAACTGCTGACCTTGAGATTAACAGGCCGACTCGTAACCACTATGCTACCAGAGCGCCTTCGTTCAGTGTGTAGGGTTTTGTTTTAGAGCAGAGGCATGAGCAAAGAAGTCAATGTTACTTGACGGCAGACAAAAGATTTCTAAGATTTGACCTACAGCTGTTATGATGTGATGGTAATTGACCTTGAGTAGAACTAAGTCCTGCTACTGTAGCCACCAGAATACAGGGCCCCTTTCCATCGCCAGATTCCTTCTCCTGCTAACAGGGTTTCTTTCCATGAAGACCCAGAACAGATAACTCCAATCGGCTTGGAGAAAAGAAGGATCAAACACCAAGATAATAAAAGCCTCATGCTTTTAATGACAATCCTCCTTCTGAGGACTTCAGAAGGCTTCATCAGGTATTACTTCCTGCAATTCTGCTGGCATTCTAGACTGTGGAATGAAACAAAGCAATCCACCTCAACACAACCACCTGCCTTCCAATCCAGTCTTAAAAGCCCAAGGCTGCCAAATACCCCAGGCGTGGGTACTGTGATACTCAGAATATAAAGTCATATTTTGTATTTTATACATTCTTGCAAGGTGTCCATCTGCCTAAATTCTTTGGATTTAAAAATTACTTAAAAAAATATCTTAAGTATTATATGATCCAACTTATCTAAAGGATCTAGAATAGACAAATGCACAGAAATCACACTTCATTAGTGGTTACCACAGGTAAGAGGCAGGGGCAAGAGGTCTCACCGGTTAGGAGGCACTGAGCTGCTACTAAGACCGAGAAACTGTGGAAATACACAGCACAGCAGTGACAGTGCATAAGATGAATACGATTAAAGTCATTAAATTGTACATCTGAAGAGTGCAAAAATGGCAAATGTTTTCTTAAATACATATTTACTACAATAATAATAATAAAGCACATTAAACTACTTGAAAAGGATATGAGATAAACTTTCTAGGTGCTAGTAATATTTTACCTCTTAATCTGGCCAGTGCTACAAAGGCATGTTCATTTTACAAACTTGTTGTTTGTTTTTCTTAATCACATCTGTGTATGAATTCACATTATGGCATGTTATTTCAATACAGAGTTTAACAGTTACACTTTTAGATTTCTATAAGTATAAGTAACAGACTCAAGTGTGTTGGTAGGAAATCTCAGGGGTGCAGAAAATAGGTCTCTATCACAAACTCCACTCTCGCTGGGATGAGGCTAACCAACCTGGAGATCATCAATTTATCTACTGCTGTTTCCCAGGAGATGCACAGGCTTTGCGTTAACCGCCTAACAGCCAGGGTCAGAGCTCCTGTTAGCCAAGTATCAACGTAAATAAGCACGTTTTTGGATTAATAAAGGAAATACACTACTTTTGACTGATCAAATCCATCATGTTGTGTATGACATAAGCACCCGCATGGAATACCCAGAATCTTCTCACAAGACTGTGTAGTGATATGCTCCTGAAGGGCAGCTCTCCTTCACAAACTCCAGGGTAAATGCTTTCAGAACGTGAGTCCTTCCCACCGCTTGTGGGGGAGGAGAGGTAAAGGAAGAAGACCCTCTGATCTGGCTGGTCAGCATGAACACCTATGTGAGACCCTGGAACGGGCATCAATATTTATCTCAGAATCCAAACGGGCACTTGTTCAAGGCTCAACTCTCAGACACAAGTCGACTCAATAATGCTAACAGTGGGGACAAAACCAACTTCAAAGCTGTCTGCTATATGCCCCAAATGCAGTGAGGGGTGCTGTCTAGAGACCCAGGCAGTCAGAGGAGCTAAAGCTCCTGACTTCTCCACTTCTGGAGGAACATGGATTCTATGGGTTAGTAGGTCCAGCCATCACACAGTCCTTTCAGAAAATTAAGTTCTGACTAATTGGGGAAAGCATTCTAGAAAACACAATTGTGACAGTTAAGGTTTTGTGGCAACTTTGGTGGATTCTCAGTGGTTTGGCAGTTAAGATGTAGTAATCTCCCATGTGTGGTGCTGTAGAATAAGCACTGGACTGGCAACCACCAAGTCAGCAGTTCAAACCCACCGGCTGGTCTTAGAAACTCTATAAAGGGTGAGAACCAACTCAACAGCACACAACAACAACACCCCCCCCCCCATGATGAAATCTAATGTAATGTCATCGTGGCCATGGCGAGATCTGGTATGAGCAGCCAGTCACTTGAAAGGACATTTCCTCAGGGGTGTGGCTTGCAGCATCTTTCATCCTACAAAAGGAGAGAGAAGTGAGCAAAGATGACCCACTACCATCAAGAAAGAAGAGCCGAGAGTGGAGTGTGTCCTTTGGACCTGTGACATTCTAGAGCCAGGCAAAGACTGATGCCAAGACACATGGAAATCTCCAAAAAATGCTGGGCCTACAGAGGCTGAAAGGAGACAAGGCCTGCCTTTAAGTCAGTACTCCGGGTTCGGACTTCTAGCCTCCTAAACTGAGAAAGAATACATTTCTGTTAGTTCAAGCCATCTACCTGCAGTATTCCTGTTATATAATTAACTAAGGCAATGATCAAGAATATTTTGGAATAGATATGTGTCCATGTCTGCCACTTGGTTACAATATAAAATTAAATAAATACACCAAGGCAACAGAGGCCTGAGTGCTTGTGCCCGAGTGGTGCTTACTTCTGGCTCGCTGCTATCTTTCCTGATGTCTCCATCTCATACATGGTCTGCAGCCGACACTTCACCAGCTCCGTAGGGCAGAGCACCAGTGCAGCAAATGCAGAGGCGAAGGATCCGGCAGCCGCATTCTGAAGGTCACTGAAAGGACACAAGCACAGGAGACAGTGGCTGTCGGGTCACTCTTCCCTCTGACACCTGCCACGTAGAAGGCACCAGGGGAGGTAGAGAGAGCAACAGTGAGGAAGGGAAATGCCTCCTAGCACCCACCAGAAACACCACACGCTGCTCCATCCATAGTTGCATGGCCTATGAAGGTGAGAGCAATACCTCAATTTCCAGATGGGCAGAATGGTGCTTAGAGGTGATGTGTATGTGCCCAAGACCCACAGTGAACAAGTGGAAGATGACTCAGGTTGACAGGAAAATCCATACTCTTTTTATGAGACAAGTTATACAAACTAGCACCATGTCATGAAAGATTGAGGAAGAAAATTACCCCCAGTACCACCACTCAAATACATGCACCATTCACACTCTGGTATAAAAGTCAAACCAGGCTCTGAAACAATCTCAACATGTGGTGTGTAATGGAACTGCCTAAAACACCCAGAATAACAAGGTAACAAATGTTGTAGCCAAGCCAGACCATGCCCCCGCTCAGCTGATGACCTCCTCACTCTTACAGCAGGGAGGCAAGAGGAGGTACAGTGGAGCTGTGGGGTCAACAGTTGTAGGGGAGATAGTTACAGTGAAAATCTAATCTAAATCGGGAGTGAATGGACATAAATTTAAAAATCACATAACCCCTTACAGGTTTTAGCACTACCAGCCACTGTCTCCAGTGGGATTACAAAATTAGAATATGGTAAGAGTTCAAGAATATGAAGGGAAGTCTGAGAAATAAATGCTAGAAAGACTTCTCTGAGGATGAAAAAAACAAAAACAAAAAACAGGCGCTACTGAGTCAATTCTAAGTCCTGACAACTCTGTTTGTGTCAAAGTAGACCTGGGCTCCAGAGGGTTTCCAATGGCTGATCCATTGGAAGCAGGTCACAAGGTCTTCCTTACAAGGCATCTCTGGGAGACTCAAACATCCAATCTTTCAGTTGACAGTTGAACACATTAACCATGTACACCACCCAGAGGCTCAAAAAAGAAAATCCCTTTTGCAATCCTGTCATTTTGGATGGGCTGATTCCTCGTAATGCAGACAAGATTGATCAATTCACAGCAGGACAATTGACTCCTGACATCCATTGAATGCCAGCATCTTATGGAATAACAAAAGGCCCCCAGGGGTGATGCCACACTCAACCAATTGCCCTAGGTAGAGAGAGCTGTGAACAAAAGTCTAATTGTACCTAAACACTCAATGTTCCTCACGTTACAGTAGTATTAAACACAAGTACAGAATCAAGTCCCTAAGCTATGGCTCTGGCCTTTGCTGTGGTGGGGCCACCAGGGGGCCAGTCTCTCCTACACCCATGGCCCTAAGAAGTTGGCTTGGAGTCAAAAGCTTGCTTTCAAGAGGACGTCACTGCTTCAAAGCACTGGACTACCTTTGGATCCTGGAGAATGAAACATAAGATCAGATAAGAACTAGATACACACAGATTTATGGAATGTAGAAATATTGTCAAATGCTATTGGGGCCATTTCTTCTTCTCACTTCATTCCAACTAAGCTTCAGATGGCTCCTGAGGTCCTACGGCCAACCTGCAGGGCCATAGGTGGCCTTTCTCAGGGCCTCTGTAAGTCAGCTGACACATAATAGTCAGCTAACTAAGGTCATTAAGCAGAGTGGCCTAAGTTTGTTGGAACAAAGGTAACAGTCAATAAATGTGAGATCTCTTATCCCCAAGCTGTGGTAAGGATGGCTTAGACTCCTGGACCAATGCCAAGCTTGCTATACAGGGCAATGAGCAGGCCAGATCAGATAGGCTGGGGATGTTGGCGTACTAACGAGGACTTTCATCTACCAGTGCACGCACATTTAAAACTGGAGTGGAAACAGCATAGGATGGGGTTTTGTAAGAATCAACTGTTTGTCTCCCATTCAACAAACATGTATCTGAACATTTCTGCTGTGGAAGACTCTGAGCCAAAGGTCAAGCCTTAGTCAGTGTCCTCCCAGGGACAGGCAAATATTTACCCTCCTACAGGAGCTCTGGTAGCGTAGTGGTTACGAATCGGGCTGCGAACCTTAAGGTCTGTGGTTCGAAACTACCAGCCGCTCCGCGGGAGAAAGATGTGGCTTTCTACTCCCGTAAAGATTTTCACCCTCGGAAACCCTGTACAGGGTCGCTATGGGTCGGAACCGACTCGATGGCACTTAACAACAACAACAACAACACAGAAATCCCAGCAGACTCTCACAAGCAGTGCTGCCCTCTTCTGCTCTTGCTCTTGCTCATACTGCCTTCTAATCCGCCCTCTTCCAAACAATTCCAGCTGCCCAAGGTGATTCTGAGCATACTGTTCTCTGTACCTGTTTCCATCCTTAAGACAAGAGACTAACCCTGGGTTTGCTCATCTCTGTGTCAGAGCTTTGCAAACTCGGAGGCAGTAACAATCACTGCAGGATGAAAAAGTCCTGTGCTCAGAAGATGAGTGCTGGCTTAGAACAAGTTAAGCAGGATGGTTTCTGGAACAAATAGAATAACATGTACATGACTCAGATAACTGCCATGTCCACAGAGGAGTTCTCTGCTCTCTGCCATATTGCCCAGCCCTCTTTGAGGGACGCCAATTTGATATTCTGACAACCATAATCCATAGCTATTGAGTCCAATCCAACTCTTAATGACTGTGTAGGAGAGTATAGAACTGCTCCACAGCGTTTCCCAGGCTGTAAATCTTTATGGAAGCAGACTGCCAGATCTTTTCCCAACAGTGACTAGTTGGCAGCTGACCTTTCTGTTGGCAGCCTAATGCTTTACCCACTGCACCAACAGGGCTCTTTGCTCTGAAGGCAGTGCAGAGGGATGCAGCTGTCGGAATTACGCTATTTATCAGCAGAGCACTGTGCTCTTCCTTCTCTTCCTTCTGTTCACAGCCTAAGAAACCAAAGGTTGGAGGCACCTTGGAAGATAGGCCTGGCAATCTAAAACGACAGGTCATTGAATACCCATGGAGCACTGCTCTACTGACATACATGGGGCCATCATGAGTCAGAGTTGAGTTGACATCAACTGATTTTTTAACTTCTGTATACTTTGGGAGCCCTGCTAGCATAGTGAATTATGAGCTGAGCTACTAACCTCAAGGTAAGCAGTTCAAATCTACCAGTCACTTCACAGGAAAAAGATGACACTTTCTGCTCCTGAAAAGATTTATATCTCGGGAACCCTCTGCAAGATCTCTATGAGTTAGAACTGACTTGAGGGCATAAAGCCACCAGACATGTGCTTGAGGGTTCCACATGCAGCCTCTTCTTTAGCTCAGTGTCCCTGAAAAGGACACGTTTGGACCTTCAGCCGTCCCCAGCATACAGTTCTATGTAAAAGGGGATCTACTTCATCACAAGACCTGTAATTGCAATCAGCTCTCCAACTCCTACTGACACAACCAGTGAGGCTACCCTTTGCCACCATGATGCTAATGTGACCTTTTTAAAGGATTCAGAAATACACCAGTGTCCATGGGTGGAATCACTAACCATCCCAGGGGTTTCTGGATCATTTCAGTCTCAGGATAATAAATGCCTAAGAGATGACCCAACACAAGTCTCGTCTCATGAGTTTAGCAGGCAGCTTCTGGAAGTTTCTCAGATGCCTCAGACCCTTCCTAAAATCTTAAGTTTCTCCTCAAATACATTTGAGTTGGGAAACTCCTTCCAATCCTCTACAGTTTGGGGATGACATGGAACTCACAAGTTGGGTTCCCAGTTGTATCTATGGTTTAAACCCAGCACTTCTGCCCATGGAGGCAGTGACATAACCAGAACACACTCCTGAAGAACAAAAGAACATCTAGGTAGCTCACGCTCAACTTTCCTTTGTTGTATGTACTGAGTATGTATTTCCAAGTTTGCATGATGAACCTCTATTCATAGGTCACATGATCCTATCTCACAGAAGATCCAAAAGAATCTGTAAGAAAACTTCCAGAGTGAATAGAGAAATTTAAGAAAGTTGCAAGGCAAAAGTCAACAATCTTAAATCAGCTGGGTTCCTATACACCAGCAATAAGAAATCTGAAATGGAATTAAAGAAATCATTTCCATTTACAATAGCATCTAAGAGAATAATATACCTAGGAATAAATATAACCAGGAATATGAAAGACTTATACAATGGAAATTATAAAACATTGTTTAAAAAATTAAAAAATAATAAATGGAAAGCTGTTCCACGTCATGGATTGAAAGACTTCATAGTGTTAAGATGTCAATACTACCCAAATTGATCTACAGAGTCAACACAATCCTGATCAAAATTCCAACAGCCTTCTTACAGAAAAGGAAAAACTAATCGTTAACTCTATACAGAATGGCAAGAAGCCCCAAATAATTAAAGCAATGCTGGAAAAGAACAAAGTAGGAAGATCTACATTTCCTGATTTAAAGACATATTATATATCTACATATCAAAACAGCCTGTTATTGGTATAACAAAAGACACTCAGACCAGTGGAACAGAACTGATGGTTCAGAAATAAATCCATACATCTATGGTCCACTGGAGTCCTGGTGTGGCACTGTGGGTTAATGTGCTGGGCTGCAAAGTCAGTTTGAACTGCAAGATCAGTGGTTCAAGCTCACCATCTGATCCTTGGAAACCCTACACAGAGGGTTGCTGTGGGTCGGAACAGACTTGACGGCACTCAACAACAGCAACATGAGCCACTGATTTTTTTTAAAAAGAGTGCTAAGACCATTTGATGAAGAATTTTTCATAAATGGTGCTGGGAAAATTGGATTTCCACATGCAGAATATTGAAACAGAAGCTAAGCCTCACACCATACAGAGAAACAAATTCAAAAGGGATCTAAGAACTAAATGTGCAAATTAAAACCATAAAATTATTAAAAGAAAACGCAGGAGCAACACTGTTGGGTCTAACTATTAACAATGGAATTTTTAATATAATAAAAACACAAACAGCAAAAAACAAAATAAATAAATGGTAACAAAAACTTTAAAACCTTTTGTTCATCAAAAGACTTTACCAAAAAAGTGAAAAGACAAGTCATGTAGTCAATAAAAATATAATTGTTGTTGTTAAGGGACATCACTATTAAAAACAACAATAAATGTTGGCAAGGTTGTAGGAAAATTGGAACCCTTATCTATTGCTGGTAGGAATATAAAATGGTATAGCCATTGTGGAAAACAGTGTAGTGTTTCCTCACAAAACAAAAAGTAAAACTACCATATGACCCAGTCTCTGGAAAAGGACATCAGGTATGGCAGAGAAACAGTGAAAAAGAGGGAGCCCCTCAACAAGATGGACTGACACAGTGGTGGCACCAGTGGGATCAAATATAGCAATAATTGTGAGGAGAGTGCAGTGTTTTACACTGTTGCATGTAGTATCACTGAGTCAGAATCGACTCGATGGCACCTGACATGACCCAGCAATCCTACTTCTAGGTATATACCCAAAAGACTTGAAAGCAGACACTCAAACAGATACTTTGGACACTTAATGTTCATTGAGCATTATTCACAACAGCCAAAAGATAGGAACAACCTAAATGTCAAGAAAGTAATGAATAAACAAAATGAGATACATACACACACAATGGAATACTACTCTCAGCCAGTAGGAGAAACGAGGTCTCAATATATGCTATAATACGAATGGAGCTTGAAGACATGATGTGGAATGAAGGAAGTTAATCACAAAAGGACAAATATTGTATGACTTAACTTTAATAAAAAGACTAGAAAAGACTAATGTTTGTTAGTTACCAGAAGCAGGAGGGAGGCAGGAAAGGAAATGTATCACTATGGAGTAGTGAGTTGCAGTTTAAGGTGAAGGAAACTCTCATTGATTAAGGGTATGGCTGACAGCTGATTAATGTAATTGCTGTCAAGGCATACAATTATATACCTGTAGAAAGTTGAATTGGCAAAAGTTGTATGATATGTTTACAACAAAGACCAAAAAAAAAAAAAGGACAACAACTATCTGCTGAGGTTGGCAACCAAGCACCTCGTGGGATTTTGTTGCTTGGTTTGGAAGTTTAGGATCATGGCTCTATGAGACTTCCATAATTGGCTTAATATGTTTAGTGCTTCTCTTCTAGCTCATTGTGAAGTGCCTGGGCTCTTAAAAGTTTACATGTGGCCACGAATGGTGGAACCAGTAGTCTCTATTCACCTGTGGCAATAGAAAAGGAAGGAAGAGTGAGGACCAGAAGAGGAAATGGAATGTGTGACGTACTGCCTCCACAAACAACTTCCTCCTTCACTATGAGCCCAGAAGAAATGATGCTGCCCAGCAACCACTACTATATAATCAACGGATCTATAGAACAACCCTGATCAAAAGGGGAGAAACGCAGAATAGAATTTTAAATTCTCATGTAATCCAAATTTTCTGGAGCCCTGGAGGCTGGATGAACCCCTGAAACTATTTCCCTGAGATAATCTTTAAATCTTAAACCTTAAAATAAAACTATCCCTGAAATCTTAAGACCAAACACTAGTTTAGCTTCACTAGTAAAGAATGTCTGACTGGAGCACTGAGCTTTTCAAATCTCTCTCTATGGGATTAAGTTGACAACAGCAACTCAAAAGATTAGGTGGGAAATGTACGGATTAGTGAATTTATGGTAATGGTGAGGAAAAACTCAGAAAAGGAAGATGAGAATGGCTGCACAATTTGAATTACACAAGCAACGTTATAGAATTGTACATGTAGAAATGACTGAATTGGTACATATTCTGCTGTGTATATCCTCAACTGCAACAATAAAAATAAATTATGAAGGAAAAATCTATAAGATGACAATGTATCAGAAAGAAAGTTTCTACTTTAGAAAATAAAATGTTCTTCCTCATTGGATATCCTAGAAAGTTTGACTATACTGAGGTGGCTTCTTTAAAATTAAACCAAACTCAGTCAGTGTCACTGGCTCACCTGAGTTTTGCCTGCTTGTCCAACCCAATCACGTTCCTCACCACCTGTTGGCAGAAGCCGTAGCACATGAAGAGGACGGAGTTCTCGGCGATGTTGGCAATCAGCGCAGGGCTGGTGCCCTTGTAGAAACCCCGGAAGCCCACCTGGGAGTAGGTCTTCAGGCAACAGTCAGTTAAGCCTTTGTACAGGGTGGGGAAGGTCTGCATCTTCACCTTCATTGTATCAAATGGCTGCCCAGTCAGGACACATGCGGTACCCCCTGAAAACCAGGACAGAATGTCACAGCTCGGTCCACCCAGGACAGCAGGTCACAGCCTGGACCACCCCAGGACAGCACGTCCCAGCCCAGGTCACCCCACGACAACACATCCCAGTCCGGGCCACCCCACGACAACACGTCCCAGCCCGGGCCACCCCACGACAACACGTCACAGCCCGGGCCACCCCACGACAACACGTCACAGACCAGTCCACCCCAGGACAGCACATCACAGCCCAGGCCACCCCAAAGTAGCCCAAGACAGTATCACACAGTTCATGTTATCCCAATGTGGCTCAGGACAGAGTGAAGTTAGAACCCACCCCAAGGTTTACCATTGCTTCAGTTCATCTTGGCCTCTTTTCCCTCTGAATATTCTATCAGAGTTCAAATTACATAGGTTTCTTATCTGCTAAGCACCCTGATATGCCAGTTTCAACCCTACAGGAGCCCACACTCAAAAGGGAAGAGAAATGCACGCTAAAGAGTCATGGGACACCCACTGAGCCAAGGTACAGTGTGTGCTTAGGAGCATGGGTGGTGGGGTGGAGCTCTTCGCCAGTCACCTCATCCATGTGATGTGAGGAGTGAAGATGGCGACACAAGCATTGTGCAGCGCCTGCTATCTGGTAAATGGCTAATAAACAGTAGCCACCATGTCTCTGTGTGTGTACATAAGAGAGAGGAGCCACATAAAAGAAAAGGGAAAGTCTGGGAAGAATCTATCTTCTTTGCCTAAGCATCTATAGATGCTACTGGAAAGTTTGTTTATTCACGCTATGAGGGAACTGTATAATGTGTTCATTTCCAAGAATTCTGGTGGTGGTGGTTAGGTGCCATGGAGTCGGTTCTGACTCATAGTAACCCCCCTGCATAGGGTTTCTAAGGCTGTAAATCTTCATGGGAGCAGAAAGTCTCAACTTTCTCCTACAGAACAGCTGGTAGTCTCCAACTGCAGACCTTGGGGTTAGCAGCCCGACTTGTAACCACTATGATACCAGAGCTCCTAAGTACTCTAGTATTGCAAAATAAAATGCACCTGTAATAGAAGTTTAAAACATTATAAGATACACATTTCAAAGATCCCCTGACACTGCAAAATAAAAAAGGAAAAAATACACATTTAGCTCTTCAGGGATTAACTAGCCATACTCAAAGTGTCACCTGTTGCCTGTTGCTCTATTATGAGGGGGCTTCAGATAGTCTACGGAAAAATGGAATTAAAGAGCTAAATATATATGTATGTTTTTCTTTTTTTATTTGCAATGTCAAGGGCTCTTTGAAGTTTTTAACTTATTATAATGTCCTAAGTTTATCTTACAGGTGCATTTTATTTTGCAATATAAGAGTACTTGGAAATGAATGAATTATGCAACTCCTCATAGCATGAATTATGCATCTCCTCATAGCATGAATTAACAGAAACTTTCTAGTAGCATCTATAAATGTTTCCTCCCAGCTGTGTGCATAACCATGGCAGCATTAGATATGAGACTATATCTCAGGGTCATCAGTGAATCAAAAGGGAAATGCAAGCCACACATTTGAGCGTATGAAAAAGAAACATAAAAGAAATAAAAAAGATTGGTTTCATTCCATCCTCTAGACAAGGATATGCCTAAACCACCAAAGAGACCAATTTCTATTCTCTACTGTTATTTTGGAGTCTTGGTGTGGCATTGCAGGATAATGCACTGGACAAGGTAGGTTCGAACTGCAAGGTCAGCGGTTCAAATCCACCAGCTGTTGTTCCTCAGAAACCCTATACAGGGTCACTATGAGTCAGAACCAACTCAATAGCCCTTAAGAACAACAATTGTTATTTTACTTACTTGAACATAGTCTTTCGCACCTCCCCAGTGCAGTTTTCCAGTATTTCAGAAATCTGGCCATCAGAAAGGTGCTGTTGTTTGCTTATTTGTTTTCTCTTTCTTACTTATCTTCTTGGATAAGGAAATTAATATTTGACCCCACGGAAAAACGTTTATCAATTAATGAAATATCTTTAGATAGGTAATAGACCGCAATTACCCCTACACGAATCCTATATTCATCTGTTCCCAACTTACAACAGGACTCTATTCCTGTGTCATAAGTCAGTTCTGATGTAAGCTGAATACCTCTCTTTTTAGTTTAATTTTCACTAATGCCTTTAATTATCATTATCTTTATAAATCACTTAGAGACCATCTCTAAGTGAACATCTCAGAACACCAGAAAATTACATGCTGCAATACTGTATGTAATACACATTACAAATAAGATGTGCCCAACCAACAATAGCTGGTGATAAGTGTGGTTTATCGTAACCTTACGTTGTAAGGTGGGAACTACCTGTATAGCAAAATCTAAATGGACTTCTGTAATGCAGCAAATTACCTGATACAGCTCTTCTATAGCCATAGTCTTTCCAAGTCCTGGTGTGGTGATGTAACAACAGTCATAGTCTTTGCTCTCACCAAATGATTTACCAACAACAGCAGCCAGTCATTTGGTGGGAGCAAGTGTTGTTAAGTGCCTTCAAGTTGGTTCCGACTCATACTTACCCTGTATAGGGCTTCCAAGGAGCAGCTGGTGAATTTGAACTGCCTACCACTTCTCTTGTGGTTCAGTGCTTTATGCCACAGTGCTACACCAGGACTCCAATGACTGGGGGTGGGGGGGAACTATGCAAATATGAGGTGTTCATGGTCCACCAAGGGTATTGGATGGCTTACTAATAATGGAAATACAGTACATGGCACCCTGGGGGGGGTCATGGAAACAAGGTGTATAGAACTCTAACAGGGGGATTGGTGAGTTTTGTCATTCCACTAATTAAAACGAGTCATGTCAAGAGCAGAACTGGAGGATTTCAGTACCATCATGAGGAGGAGTCGGGGTGGAGTGCATCCTTTGGATGTAGAGATTCCTGGGCTGAACTTCCAGGAGACAGAGAGTGGTGACACCACAGACAGCAGCAACAGAGACAACAGAACCAAGAGCATGAGACAGAGCAGTGGGCTTCTTGGCCCACACAGAGAAAGCTGAATGCCTTTGGGCTGAGGCTTACAGGCAGAGTAAGCCCAAGCATGACAGAAACTAAGGAGCCACAGGGCTGAGAGGTCAAGAGCTAAAGGAACTTAGCAAAGTTTGCCCAAGCAGGCCCCAGGCTTAGGTGTGCCTGTGAGCATGGCTGAGTGGAGGCTATCCTGACGGAAGATCTATAGCTTGAGCATTCCTGATCTTGAGTTGCAAACATTTATTTCCCTTATAAACCCCACAATCATAAGTTTGGTCTGTGAGTTCAGTGTAGCTATTGCAACGAATTACCGAATGCATCAGATGAGGAGAGAGTGCTGTAGGAGGGATGGCTGGGGTCAGACCTCCACCTTCTAGGAATTAAGGCTAATTCCTTAATTAAAAGCAAGGCTGCACTGGTGTTGACTTTAATTTCCCTTCCCTCGTATGAAGTCAGAGGAGGTCAGACACACCACTTTTACACATTCCCCCCAGCAAGAATTGTGAACTTAAGGAAGAGCATGAACTGTGACAACACCAGGAGTCCTTGGTGGTGCAAACAGTTAATGCATTCAGCTGTTAATCAAAAAGTTGAAGGTTCTGAGTTCATACAGAGCCACCTTGAAGAATGGCATGGAGATCCAGCCACTGAATACCTAATGAAGCATGGTTCTACTCTGACACACATGGGGTCACCACGAGTTGACTCCATGACAATATCCCCAGAAGCTGGCCTGGGGTCAGTTCTACTGGAACTGCCACCAGGTAACACCATCGTCTCTCTGAGTCTGAGAGCAGTGGCATCTCAGACTCGCAATGCTTGTACAGGAAACACAAAAACCATTTAACGAGGCTATTCAATATCCATCAAAACTGAAGAGAAGACTATCCTCTTGAAAATGAGAATTTAAACTAAGAAATGCAGTTGTAGAATGTGGACATTATACATAATTATTATAACTCTATCATGGAAAGTAGAGATGGGGTGAGGCCTGCTAAAAACAACTTAACAGAAAATTCCAGAGAGCTTGGAAAGGGTCCTGTCATTCTATGTACCGCTATAGATGGCTCCTTCTAGGAGACTGATATACATTTTAGGTTGTCTTGTCCAGTGTGCCTCTAGTTCTGGATTAGTGAAATCGCCATGTATGATGATGTTGTTCTAATTAGTTAACTAAGAGTTATTCTCACAGGTACTGCTGGGCTGGAATGAAATAGGACCCTAATTATATCAGAATAATTTAATTATTCCAAATAAGGAAATACCAGCATTTTTAAGGTGGGTACACACAATTCAGATAACATAGATATAGACAAGGCAACAACATTTCATTCAAAGTATTCATATTTTAAATGGTTCCTGGCAGCAAAGTGGGCTAAACACTGGACTGCTAACTGCAGGTTGGCTATTCAAACTCACCATCCACTCAGAAGCATAAAGACGAGGCTTCTGCTCTCATAAAGACTTCGTCTCAGAGAGCCTAAGGAACAGTTCTACTACCAACTACAAGTTTCTGATACCTTTACTCCATCACCCTGAGTGGTTCTGACATCTATGTACTTGCCGTATTTCTGTAACAGTTACATTTCCAACAGTGGTCAGGCAACAGTTCAATTTCATTCAGTCAGTCTCTCCTTTTCTCCTTGGAGGTCAGTGAACTGCCCATGGCATTTACCACACATAGCTCTGCCTCCAGTGGCCACTGACTATGCTGAAAACCAGCAGCATCCCATGGTCCTACAGAGTCAGTGAGTAATACAGGAATTGAACATCTCCGCTAGTTTAGAAGTCAGACTTGTGACCATCTCATTCTCCTTAAGAGGAAAGTGAAACTGTGTCTGAATTGTTTACTGGTGTCCCATGTTTCACCCATAATTTTAATGAGATTGGATTTTTTAATTTGCAGTCTTCAACACAGTGGAGGAATCTTTCAGGGCAGGGACAGTGTCTGTTGTGAAGGGAGGGCAGGGAGGCTGCAACACACAACCACCAGACACACAACCACCAGAGGTGAGAAGCCCCACATCTCTGGAGGTGCTCCATATATGCTTGGCCTGATGAGGCAAGGAAGCACACAGAGTACAGTGGACCCTTGAACAACATGAGATTGACTTGCACAGGCCCACTTATCCGTGGATGTTGTTTCCATTTAAAACATCTCCGCATGAGCAGTTTACACCTTTATTGTTCAAGCATCAACTGTAATTTTCAAAATATTTCAGTCAAAAGAGCCTTTGGAATTGGGAAATGGAAAATTATGATGATTACATAATATGGTGAACATAATAAATGGCACTGAAATGCACATGTAAAAATGGCTGAAAAAAGGAAATGTTTCATAGTTGGGCACAGCAAAACCTAATGTTAAATTTTTTTTTCCTTTGATATTTGAGGAAATAAACAATAAAGAAGGCAGACCGTGGAGTAAAGTACTACTATCACTACCTGTGGAGGGGTATGGTGACCCGAAGTGTGCCAGAGGACACCTGAGCTCCATAGGGTAATTAGCAGCTGATTTGTCACAAACAAATCACCAGGTCTTTCTTTCTAGGCACCTCTGGGTGGACTCGAACCACCAGTCTTTTGGTTAGCAGCCAAGCTCATTAACAATGTGCACCACCCAAATCAACATAGGGACTGCTTTATTTTATAGTTGTTAAGCTACTATAGCTTACAGTACTACTGTTATCGTTAGGTGCCATTGAATCAATTTCAACCCACAGCAACCCCAGGTCACAGAGCAGAACTAGTTTTCCTTTGTTGTTGTTAGGTGCCCTCGAGTTGGTTCTGGTCGATAGCAACCCTATGTATAACAGAACAAAACAATAAGCCTTCCTGCGCCATCCTCACAATTGCTGTTACTCTTGAGCCCGTTGCTCCTGCCACTGTGCCAATCCATCTCATTGGGGTCTCCCTCTCTTTCGTTAACCTTCCACTTTACCAAGCATGATGTTCTTCTCCAGAGACTGTCTCTTCTGATAACATGTCCTAAGTATGAGAGTTGAAGTCTGACCATCTTGGCATCTAAGGAGCATTCTGCTTATACTTCCTCCAACTCAGATTTGTTTGTTCTTCTGGCAGTCCATGGTACCTTTAATATTCTTCTCCAACACCAAAACCTAAATACATTAATTCTTCTATTATTCATTATTCATTTCACATGAATTTGAGGAAATTGAAAATACCATAGCTTGGGTCAGGCACACCATAGTCCTGAGACTGACGAACACTTTAAAGAGGTCTTGTGCATTAGATTTGCCAATGCAATATGTCGTTTGATTTCCTGGTTGCTGCTTACATGTGTGTTGATGGTGGATCAAAGCAAAATGAAATCTTTGATAACTTCAATCTTTTCTCCATTTATCATGGTGTTATTTATTGTTCCAGTGGTGAGGATTTTTGTTTTCTTTACATTGAAGTATAACCCATACCTAAGGCTGTGGTCTTCATCAGAATTCTAAGAGTGCTTCGCTTTCAGCAAACAAGGTTGTATTATTTGCATCTCTCAGGTTGCTGATAGATCTTTGTCAATCCTGCCACCATGTTCTTCTTCATATAGTTTAACTTCTTGGATTATATGCTCAGCCTACAGATTGAAGAAATATAGTTAAAGAATGTGCACAAGTTTCCTGATTCATTATCCCATGGTCTGTTCTATGCCTCTTGATCTATGTACACAATTATCATAAGCACAAGTGTTCTGGAATACTCCTTCTCCACAATGTTGTCCAAAGCTTGTCATGGTCCATACAGTCAAAATCTTTTACACTGTTAATAAAGCACAGGTAAACATCTTTCTGGAGTCCTGGCGTTGGCACTGCAGGAGAATGAACTGGACCACAAGGTCAGTTTGAACTGCAAGGTCATTGATTCAAACCCACCAGACACTCCTTGGAAACTCTATACAGGATTGCTATGAGTTGGAACTGACTTGACAGCACTTAACAACAACAAAACAATTTTCTGCTTTCAGTCAAGATCCATTTGATGTCAGCAGTAATATTCCTCATTCCATCTCCTTGTCAGAAGGTGGCTTAAATCTCAGACAACTACCTGCCATATTATTGTTGTGGCCATTTTGAAATAATCTTCAGATATGTATTAGCACGCGATATTAATGATATTGTCTGATGATTTCCACATTCCACTGGATCACCTCTCTTTGGAATGGGTACAAATAAGGATTTATTCCCCATCAGCTGGTCAGGAAATTATCCTCCAAATTTCTTGGGATACATAATGAGTGCCTCCAGTGCTGCATTAGTTCGTTAAAATTTTCCATTTGTATTCCATCAATTCCCAGAGCTTTGTTCTTTGTCAAAGCCTTCAGTGCACCTTGAACTTCTCCCTTCAATATCACTGGCTCTTGACCATATGCTTCTTCTTGAAATGGCTGATTTCTTTTGGATATAGTGACTCTGTGTAATCCTTCCACCTCCTTTTGATGCTTTTTGTATCATTCAATACTTTGCCCATAGATTAGTATTGCGAGTTGAGGCTTAAATTTTTTCCTCAGTTCTTTCATCTTCAGATATGCTAAGCGTCTCCTTTTCTTTTGGTTTTCTAACTCTAGATCTTTGCACATTTCTTTATAACATTGACTTTGTCTTCTCAAGCAGCCCTTTGAAATTTTCTATTCAGTTCTTTTACCTCCTCATCTTTCATTTGTTTCAGCATCTCTATGCTGGAGAACACGTTTCAGCACTTTTGATATCCATTTTGGTCTTTTCTTTCTTCCTTATCTTCTTAACGACATTTTGCTTTTTTCCTGTATGATATTCTTGATGTCATCCCACAACTCTTCTGGTTTTCAGTCATTAATGTGCAATCCATAAAATCTGCTCTTCAGATGATCTCTAAATTTGGGTAGGATATGTTGTAGGTCATATTTTGACTCCCATGAACTTGTTCTAATTTTCTTTAGCTTCAGCATGAACTGGCATATGAGTAATTGATGGTCTGTTCTACAGTCTGCTCCTGACCTTGATTTAGCTGGTGATATTGAGCTTTTCCATCTTCTCTTTCCACAGAACAGCCATCCCATTCCTTCCTGAGCCCGTTAACCATGTGCACAAAGATCTCTAGAGATCCTCCTCTGGTTCTATTATCTGACGAATCTCAGATCCCCTCCAGCATGGGACTGCTACTTCTGATCTGCCACCTCACATACCTCATTTCAGAACAAAGAACAAAGGTCCTCACGTCACAAACAGGCACCACATACACCCAGCCCCCGCCTCACAGACCCACCGCAAAAAAAACCAAAAAACTTCCAGGTGTTGTTGAAGTTCAAAGGCCTGTGGCAGACAGACACCAGTGAGGGGTTGTCCCTGTGAGGCCAGAGTACGGAGAATGAATACTGAACCCAGAGTTTTCAGGGAAATTTAGCTCTGGAACACAGGTTGGTATAAAGGACTATTCTGACACACATGAGTTCGCCAAGAGTCAGAATTGACTTGACAGCAACTAGTTTGTACTTGTTGTTTGGTTTTCTTTATGTATAAGGCTTGATACATGCTAATTAAACACATTAACCAAGAGATGTCTCCTTATATCTCAATAATCCTGTACTCCTAACAATCTTGTTGCAATTTAATCTTTAAAATTTACCATATACTGAGAGCTTATAAGCCCATCTTTAGCCTATAACTGACTGGAATACCTAAAAGGGGTTCTAGAAATTGCCCAGTGAAATAGTCTTGCAGAGACTTTGTAGTGTATAGGACCTTCGGTGGAATCCTGAACCCTATCCGAAACCTTATGAGTTGGGACATTCTCACTGAAAAGGACAAGCAGACCAGCCAGGAACAGTTAGAGCAACAGAAGATATACTTTCAATGAAAGACCACAGTAAAAATCCAAAACAAAACTGGCAATCTGGCTACTACAAGAACAAGTAAGTTGTTCACTGGAAGCCTTCAAGGCAAGCAATCAAGTTTCTTCAGGACAAACCCCCCTCAAGCTTGCTGGTGACCACATTGGTCTACTGGTGACTGGGGGTGGGGGGAGAAGAAAGGCAGCAATGAAGATATGGGCTGAGTTCGACCATGTCCCACAGACTCCTGTTGATCTGGAGATGAGAGAGAGAAGAGGAAGGGCTGAATGGTCCAAAGTGTGATGAGACCTGGGGACTCCTGAGTCCATGGACAAGGACATAGCCACTGAGGGCTAGAGCTGAGAGTGAAGCATCCACCTGATATGAAGTGAGGGGAAACGTACACAAATGCTCAAACTTGCAGATTTGAGCAAACCCATTTGACCTAGCCTCATCAGAACTCCACTAGAGGAAGATTCAAAAAAAAAAAAAACAATTTTTGAAAAAGGAAACAAGTGTAAATTGCTACAATTTGATGAACCTGACTTATACTTATGGATGTAGTAGCTCAAAATACCAACTAAAAGGGAAGGAGTTTTCATATCAAGCATCAATCCTATCTCCTCTGTATACACGGTTGATAGTGACGGTCAACTTAGACATTAGCTACCTAAAATGACGGGGCAATAAAGGCATGAAGTGATAGGGATGAAGTGACTGGCTTAAAAGTTTTCAAGAGGGAGTTTAGTTTAAGAGTGTGTGGGGCACGGTAGAGTCCCCACTGAATAGTTCTCATCTTGTCTAGATGAGAAAAGAGATGGTGATAAAATTCTTATGATTCAATAGTGAGTAATTGTTATCATGAATAATTGTAACTGTCAAAACTGTAAAGATAGAAGTTCTGTAACAAAAAGGGGGCAGCAGTTTATCTTACAGTCCAGGAACAGAGGACCTTAGGACCATCAAGGGAGACGAGCCAAGCGGAATGTGGAACCCTATCCACAGAGGCAGTGACACCAGAGATGGAGGCAGAGATGAGGACATGGAGAAATAGAGCAGTTGAGGACTCTAGACTCATGGAAAGAGAAAGGCTATGTGCCAGCAACCAGGAGGCAGGCTTGCAGAATGTACCTTTTGGTTGTTTAAATTATTATATATTCCTGAGTGTTTTTGTGTATATTCCCCACCCCCAGCCACCAAAAAAGAGGGACTAGAAACAAATACTGTTGAATGATGATGCATGGAGAGTATTGTAATCATTGCAATGAAATGATAAGTGTAAAACTGATGTTCTCCCATGTAAACTGTCACTCAATTCACAATAAAAACTTAAAAAAAAAAAATGTACTGTATACTGTAAATGTGGCACCCAAATGCCTTTCTAGGAAAAGTGAGCCTTTAAATTCTATCACAACAGATCCAAGGTATGTATGTATATATATATATTAGAGAGAGAGAGCATATAATCCCCAAAGTAGAAAATCTCTCATGTAGTGTGATGCTCTTCTTTCACAGAGACAAAAAAGATGCCTGAGGCAGACAAATGTTGCCACAGCGGCCTCCACAGACAAGTCTAGAAGATTGCAGCTCACCTCCACAGCAAGGCAAGGGGCCCAGCCAGAGGCACTAGATGGGCAAACACCCCAAAGGCTAGCACCTAGGGCAACCCACTACCTTTTATGCCCTGCTTCTCAGGCGAGGGCACCACTATGGTTCCTTACCTGGGAGACTGCCCATTGTCCACTGCTGCTTATCAGTGTTTGTACTATGCTATCACCCACCTTCCTTGCTATCTTACCTTGGGCAACCTTTGGTTTATTGATAAATACTTTGTCCTCTGTTCAACAACACTGATTTATTTTTAAAAAACAAAGTGACTGGCAGGCTGAGAGGAGGTGCTGAGACAGCATTTGATCAACTGATCTGGTGAGTCCCACAAACATTCTCCCCAGTTCTTTTAGGCCCTAGCTGACTATCCCCAGCAAACACTTGGAACTCTCCTCTCCTCCCAAAATTAGGTGGATTATCAGTCTCATCTACCCTCATCTACCTAAGGCACGTCTAAAGAGTATCCTCCTTTCTCTAGTCCCTGGGTGGTGAAAATGGTTAGCGTGCTCAGTTAACTCAAAGTATGGAGATTTTAGAACATGCAGAGATACCTCAATAAAAAGGCCTGGTGATCTACTTCCAAAAACTCAGCCTCTGAAAGCTCGATGCCATACAGTCCTACTCTGACACACAGGGGGTCATCCAGAGTCAGAGTCAACTCAACAACAACTGGTTTAGCAAGAACAGTATTTCCCCAGAGAGAGAACATGGTGGTTCTCTCTCTGCACCAAAGAGCTATGACAACAGCCACACTGGGGCTGGAATACCACATACCTGCATATACCAGGTGAGATGTCTTCCATCTGTAAATTAGGGGTAATCTCACCACCAAGCCTAACTTTAATACAAGAGTTCCTATAACAAATTATTTTATTCAAATTTACATACCAACCACTAATGCCAGTGATTATGAAATTGAAGAATTCTACCAACTTCTTCAGTCTGAAGTTGATCAAACATGCGATTAAAATGGTAATTTGGATGCAAAGGTTGGAAACAAAAAGGAAGGATCAGTATTTGGAAAATATGGCCTTGGTGATAGAAATGATCCTGAAGATCACATGATAGAATTTTGCAAGACCAATGACTTCTTCATTGCAAATACGTTTTAAACAACATAAAAGATGACTGTATACATGGGCCTCACTAGATGGAATATACAGAAATCAAATTGACAACATCTGAGTAAAGAGATGGTGGGAAAGCTCCATATCATCTGCCAAAACAAAGCCAGGGGCAGAGCAGACCATCAATTACTCATGTGCAAGTTCAGGCTGAAGCTGAAGAAAAGTAAAACAAGTCCATGAGCACCAAAATATGACCTACAACGTATCCCACCTGAATTTAGAGATCTCTGAAAAACAGATTTGATACATTAGACACTAAAAACCAAAGACCAGAAGAGTTGTGGGATGGCATCAAGAACATCACACAGAAGAAAGCAAAAGGTCATTAAGACAAGAAAGAAGGAAAAGACCAAAATGGATGTCAGAAGAGATTCTGAAACTTGCTCTATAGTGTAGAAATGCTAAAGCAAATGGAAGAAACGTGGAAGTGGTACAGCTGAACAGAAAATTTCAAAGGGCAGCTCAAGAAGACAAAGTAAAGTATTATAATAAAATGTGCAAAAATCCGGAGTCAGAAAACCAAAAAGGAAAAACACGCTCAGTATTTCTCACGCTGAAAGAACTGAAGAAAAACTTTAAGCCTCGATTCTATCAAATATTGAATGATGCAGAAAGCATCAAAAGAAGATGTAAAGACTACAGATTCACTGTACCAAAAGAAAAAGGTTGATGTTCAATCATTTCAAGAGATAGCACATGATGAAGAGACAATGGCATTGAAACAAGAAGTTCAAGGTGCACTGAAGGCATTACAACGAACAAGGCTCCAGGAATTGATGGAATACAAATTGAAATCTTTCAACAAACTGAAGCAGCTCTGGAAGTACTTACTTATCCATGCCAAGAAATCTGAAAGACAACTACCTGTCCAAGTGATTAAAAGAGATCCATATCCGTGCCCATTCCAAAGAGAAATTATCCAACAGAATGCAGAAAGCATAAGACAGTATCATTAATATCACATTCAAGTAAAGTTTTGCTAAAGATACAGTTGCAACAGTACACTGACAGGATTCACATGAGGACATGGAATGAAGGATATCATGCTGACATCAGATGGATCTTGGCTGAAAGCAGAGAATACCAGAAAGATGTTTACCTGTGCTCCATAGACTAGCCAAAGGCTTCCATTTTGGGGGATCATGACAACACTGAAGAGAATGAGGATCCCAGAACACTTAATTGTGCTCATGAAGAACCTGTACATAGACTAAGAAGTAGTCATTCAAACAGAATAAGAAGACACTGAATGGTTTAAAATCAGGAAACATGTATGACAGGGTTCTTTCACCATGTTTATTCTGTATGCTGAGCAAATAGTTCAAGAAGCTAGATTATATGAAGAACGTGGCATCAGGATTAAAGGAAGACTCATTAATAACTTGTGATATGAAGATGTCACAGTCCTGCTTACTGGAAAAGAGGACTTAAAGCACTTACTGATGAAGATGAAAGACCACAGCTTTCGATATGGGTTGCACCTCAGTGTAAAGAAAACAAAAATCCTCACCACTGGAACAATAAATAACATCATGATAAATGGAGAAAAGATTGAAGCTGTCAAAGACTTCATTTTGTTCGGATCAATCATCAACACTCATGGAAGGAGCAGAAAAGAAATTAAATGACATACCGCATGATACGAATCTGCTGCACAAGACCTCTTTAAAGTGTTCAAAAGCTAAGCTGTATACTGCATAGGACCACTACTGTAAAAGACTAAGAAAAAGCACCCATACTAAAGGGGGTGGGGGGGTGGGGGGGAAGGGGAATCCTTTGCTAGTTACTAGGATGTGGGAGGTGGTGCAGTGAGGGAAGGAGGGGAAGGTGGAGCACAAGGTAGGGAATAGACACTGGATAGTTTAGGTGCTCGGGAGGTGGGGGCAATACACAAGAAGAAGGAGGGGACCGGAAGAACAAGGCAGATGGGAAAACAATTAGGCAGGTTTGCATGGGCTAAGTAGGACAGAAGTAAATAATGATGTATACACAGCCTTGGAACAACAGGGCTCTGGGATACAGGGATTGAGACATGGTTGGAATGGGCAAAAGGGGGAAATAATTTTAAGATGGTTGGCTGTCTTTTGAATTTTGGTTTCCCTGGCATACCATTATAAAATAGACACTTGAGGGGAAGAGAAAGGAATAGCCAGAAATATCACAATAGAAAGCTTGTAAGTCCATCTTCTTCCCATAACTGATTGGAATACCTAAAATGGGGTTACAACATGCCCAGAGAAGGAGGCTTCCTGTGGAGCCTCTGCATTACTAAGACCATAGGTGGAATCCTGAACTCCATTCAGAATCTTTTGAGGTGGGAAATTTCCACTGGAAAGGACAAGCAGACCAGCCTGGAGTCACTAGAAGAACAGAAAACACTTCTTGAAAGAAAGACCGACAGGAAAAATACAAAACAATATAGGCAGTCTGACTGATTACTACGAGAACAAGCAAGTTGCTTGCCCAGGAGACATTATAGCAAGCGGTCAGGTCCTCTCAGGGCAAACCCCCTTCTAAGACTGAGATTCAATGGGAATACATGAGCAGACAACGTGCTCTGACTGGTGCTCCACATTGGTCATTGATAAGGGGAAGTGAGGGGAAAACAGCCGTGAAGCTGCGAGCTAAGTCCAACCACATTCAACACACTCCTGTGAATCCAGGTGGAGACCTGGTTGGCCAGCAGTTTGGCAAGACCTGGGGACTCCTGGGCCCAGAGTCAGTGACACAGCCACAGAGTACTAAAGTGGAGAATGAAGCGTCCAGCTGATAAGAAGATAGGGTATATGCACAAGAACTTGTGCATATATAATTATATATAATACCCACTTGACCTGGCTTCAATGGCTGGATGATCAGAGCTCAACTAGAAGAAGAAAGTAGAGGGAAAAAAGAGTAATCTGATACAATTTGATGACGTTGACCTACATTTATGGATGCAGTAGCTCAACAGAAGGATGAAATCTTTACAGCGAGGATCATTCCCACCCCCTCAATACACAGGGCAGACAGGGATGGGCAACTTGGACACTGGCTACCCAAAATGGGGGGGGGAGGGGCACAAACACAAGAAGTGACTGGATTACAAGCTTTCAAGAGGGAGCCTAGATCCAGAGAGCGCAGAGGAAGGTAGAATCTCCACTGAGTAGTAAGTAGTATCCAATCTGTCTGGGTAGGACTGATGAAAGGAGATGTGGATAGCACTCATGTGGTACAACAGTGAATAATGACTATCAGGACTGACTGTGAGGGTTGGAAAAGTAAAGGTAGACGTTTTGTAAAAAAGGAGGGGAGTAATTGACTTTGCAGTCCAGAAGAGGAGGGCCCTGGGGACCATCAGGGGAGAAGAGCGGAGAGCGGGACCCTACCAAGAGAAACAGTGACGCCAGAGATGGAGGCAGAGAAGATGACATGGAGAGATGAAGCAGCTGGGAACTCCAGACTCAGAGAGGGAGAGGGGCTGTGTGCTGACGACCGGGGGGCAGGCTTGTGGGGTGTTAAAGCTAATGTTCTCCCATGTAAACTATCACATAATTCACAATAAAACATTTGGGGGTAAAAAGCAAAGTTGTTAGTTTGAGGACTAAGGTGTGCCATATTTTCATTAGCTTCATATACATGTGAAAGTTGCACAATGAACAGAAAAGACCACAGAAGAATTGATGCATAGGAGTTACTGTGTTGGAGAAGAATATTAAAAGTATCATGGACTGCCAAAAAAACAAGCAAACCTGTACTGGAAGAAGTACAGACAGAACACTCCTTGGAAGTCAGGATGGCAAAACTTTGTCTCTCATACTTCGGACATGTTATCAGAGAGACCAGTCCCTGGAGAAGAACATCATGCTTGATAAAATGAAGGGTCAACAAAAAAGAGGAAGTGCTCTAACGAGATGCACTGGCAAGTGGCAGCAGCAATGGGCTCAAGCATATTAACAATTGTGAGGATGGTTCAGGATCAGGTCATGTTTTGTTCAGTTGTACGTAGGGCCGCTGAGTCAGAACCGACTCAAAGGCATCTAACAACAACAGAACACCTTCTTGAGAATACCATGAACTGTCAGACTAACAAACAAATCTGTGTTGGAAGAAGTAGTCAGAATGCTCCTAGAACATGGCTGGTGAGACTTACTCTCTTATACTTCAAACATATTATCAAGCGGGAGCAATCCCTGGAGAAAGATTATTATGCTTGGTCAGTGAAAAAGAGGAAGACTCCCAATGAGATGGATTGTCACAGTGGCAGCAGCAATGGGCTCAAACTTAACAACAACTGTGATTACAGTACAGGACCAGGCAGTGTCTAACAGACACTATAGCACCTAACAGCAATATAACACTTTCTGTATGGCGTGACGCTAAGATGGGAACACATGCACAGGGTCACTATGAGTCGGAACAGACACTATAGCACCTAACAGCAATATAACATTTTCTGTATGGTTAAAGCATATTATTTCATGAGTGACACAGATAATATTTTCACACCATGTCCACTTGGCCTCACTTAGAGCTGGACTATCTCCAGGATTACCTGCAGCGCCTGCTGTGAGGTCGATGGCAGCTTGGATAGCAGGATTGGACTTCATGTTCACACTCTGGGGCCTGATAGTCTTGGTGGAAGGCAATCCGTGGCACTTAGGATGGGCTTTTCATATCCCTGAGAGAAGACAAGAATTCACCATGAGTCAGATCTGTGGCCTCCCATTCTCTAAGCCTGCTCCCTGTCCCTGGCTCCTGGCTCTCCATAGCTTCAAAGCCAGGGAGTTCCAGGTGTGAGGGAAGGGCAGAGCTCAAACTTCCTTTTCCTACTCACCACCTCTCCATAACAAACTCAAGTCAGAATCCCTCCCTAAAAGCCAGCTGACTGGCTAATGCCAGAGCCACAGGCAGGATTGGAACCAATCTTTTTGAAAACATCAGAAATGACTACTAACTAAACAAGGCAACCATAGACAGCGTAAGGCACATCAGAGGCCTGAATTGGAATAACCATCCACAAAGTTCAGTGCTTCATTCAGTAGTCATAAAGCAAGTCTGGGATGATACCCCACCTGGATCTGAATATCAGCAGGGTGGTTTCCTCAGGCCCTAAAATGGGGAGTTCTCATCTGTACAAGGTGAATAACAAAAATATTATAACTATATTGTGGGGGATCCCAAATAATTTTATCGGTTTGGCGTGACGCTAAGATGTGAACACGTACATAAAGTATGTAGAACAAGGCCCAGAGTAACAAATGTTACTTATTGTCACCAGACACAGCCAGCGCTTCTCAAGCTGACAGGTGCATGGGAATCATCTGAGAACCTTGCCAAAAATGCAGATTCTGATTCAGTAGGCCTGGGAGGTGGTTTGGAGGCTACCAGAGAGTCTGCATGTCTAACAAGCTCCGGGGTGATACCAGCTCAGACTGTGTCCCAAATTTGCTTGAAAAGAATCACTTGAGCATGAGGTGGGTTTTCAAATGACCAACCAGGCCTCTTTCCTAGAAATCTTGACTCAGTAAGTTGGGACCTAGAAAGTTTGTGAAACTGTCTACTACTCTACTTTTAAATCAAGTCTTTCTGAGGCATGTACTTAATAAATATTGATTAGGGAAAAAAGATGACTCATTAACACAGATTAAAATAACCAATTCTGAAACCTAATTGGTATGATTTTTAAACTGTCAGTGATTTCTCTGTGATTAACAAGACATTGTGTGTATTCCTGATAAAAGGCTTGCAGCCTCATCCCCTCCACCATCTCCTAAAGGAGAGATGAGCGTCAAGGTCCCTTCTCTTCCCGCTGTCAGAATGAACATCAGCAGAAAATAATTTTAGGCCCCAAGAAGTTTAACCACTTGAAGCATTTTGTCAATGACAACTCCATGAAGCCTTCTATCATTACAGGAAGGTTTTAAAGCCAGCACCAACGACAAAAGCACAGTACTTAAAGTCAACAAGGTAGATGACACCAACCTATGTTATTGATAGGTCTGCAAAGCCAGTACCAATTGGTCAGGTGATGGGGTCAACGGTATTTATATAGAAAAGGACATCAGAAAATCCAATCCCATCTTTCAGATGGAAAATTGAGGGCCACAGGGGGATAAGGTCTTCTCTGAGGTCACACAGAAAGGAGCCAACTCTTGTCTTTCAAAGTCTACTTCTACCAACCAATGTTCGATTCTAAAGATTATTCCAACCTTACCCCAAACAAAACAAAACATCCAACTCTTCATTTTAGAGGAAAATTGAAGTCACTGAAGGGGCAATTCACAGACAGGGCACATGGAGAAACATCAACGCATTCACTGTTTTACTTTTAACTCTTCTTTCTCAGAATGAAAGACAAATCTTATAGATTACGGCCTTGGAAACCGTCTGGGGGAATTCTACTTTGTCCTTTAGGGTCGCTAGTGTCAGTAAGTACTGTAGGATAAGCAATGGACTGCTAACCGTAAGACTGGCAATTCAAATCCACCAGCAACTCCTTGGAAACTCTATACAGTGTCGCGATTAGTCAGAACTGACTTGACAGTGCTTAACAACAACAATCGTTACAGAAGCAGATGGCGACATATTTCTCTGGAGGATAATAATGGCATGCTTTAACCACTGCGCAACCAGAGTTCTTAACAAACAAATCAGATCGTACTATACCATCAATGTGAATTCAAGTCCTTTGAGTCGGTACCGACTGACTGGCACCCAACAACAAGACCGTATTTTCAAACTTAAATGTATATTAAATTCCACAATTATTTGTGTCAATATTAGTATATGATTATTATATAATTATATAAAACAGTGATGGTACCGTACGAACAGATTAACCAGAAGGGATGGGCGATTAACTCAAAACATGTTCAGCCAAGCTTTGGAAAAGATTAGAGCAAGAGTAGAGGCAGGCCTGTTCAGCAAGATTTAAAATTTATAAACTTTCTGCATCACTTGTTAACAAAAAAACGGGACTTTAAAGCACCCCTGTAAAGGCCTCTTTTGCAAACAATACTACGGCCAATTTCAGGAGAGACCCAATGGTGCCAACCATACATCTTTTTTTTTAACTTCCCTGGGGAAAATTAATTTCTCGGGTATAGACTCGGATGAGGCCACATTTTCCATCAGGAGACACAAACTGCTTCAGTAAAATTCTACCTCCGACTTAAATAGGTACTGCAGGAGGCCACCCGCCAAGTAACTAGTGCTGCATATGAAAAGCGCCGCGATGCCTCGGTTTCCCAGTTCGCACACGAACAGATCTAAGTAGGTGACTTATTTCCTCTCCCCCGCTCTAAACGCTCACGGCCTCGGCCCTGAGCCCTCTGCCGGCGGCACGGAAGAGTCTCCATTCATCAGCAAGCACAGCGGCACTCCGCAGCGGCCCAAGTGGCCACTGCAGAAATACAGCAAGGACCCGGCCACAGGACGCCGCGCGCCCAGCTCCGCAGCCTGCGACGCAAGAACTGCGGCGCCCTCGGGTCCCGCGGCACGTGTCGGCAGGGAGGGCCGCGGAAGTCGGCCCGGGCGGCGCACGAACCGCTTCCCGGGTGTCCAGAAAGGTCACGCTGCCGGGGCTGAGGGCCTTGCCTGCCGGCGGGCTTCCCATGCAGCTCCTAGAAGACTAGCCGAGCTGCCTCACCACTGCGTACTGTTCGGGCTCCGCCGCCGCCTCAGAGCGTCCACTCCTGGAGCGGGAGACCGCTCAACACAACGCCGGCTAAAGCCACCCTCCGCCCCGCCCTCCCCACGCGCTGAACAACCTCAGCCACCCCGCGCGCGGCTCAGGAGCGCGCCCTGCGGCGGGGACCAAGCCGCCAGCCCGCGCCGAAGTCGTGGTTCGCCGGCCTTGCCTGTTGCCGCCGGGAGCTGGAGGAGCCGTGAGACCAGGGCCCGCCGAGCGTCTGTGAACCGTTCCTTCCTCCAGGTTGCGGGAGGCCTCCTCCGATGCCAGACTCCAGCTAGACCTAAGGGCTGGGGGCGGGGCAGTGTCTGTAGTTTGGAGGACTTAGTGAAGTCCTGGTTAACCTTTAGGTTCGTTAACCTTTCTGGGACTCGGGGCATGGCCTTAATTTTAAATTATAATTGAGCATAAAAGTAATGGGATTAAAAAAAAATAATAATGGAATGATAGCAGTGAAAAAAAAGGGCTTATTGTTAAAAAGCCTACCTCCCCCAAGGAACTCTAGTCCACTGATGACATTCAAGCCAACACACAGAGAAAATGATAGTTTTCTAAAGTACTAGTTACTTAAGTCCCTGTCTCAAATCTTTAATTCCCTAAAGAATTGAAGATTAGTGTCAATGGTGCTCTGGGGTTTTTTGTTTGTTAATTTGGAGGTTTAAAATACTCAATCTGTTGTATTCTGGGAGTAACAATTTTATGTAGTGTGTAACACATACTCAGTTGGAATGGTCTTAGGCTACTAACAGACCCTAGCTGGTGCAAAGTAACCAAAAGATTAGAGGTTCGAGTTCACACAGAGGCACACTAGAAATTGGGGTGGAAGGGAGTCAGCCGTTGAAAATCCTGTGGAGCGCAGTTCTACCATGACAAACAATGGTGCTTCAAAAAGTTCATAGAAAAATGGAATGAAAAAATACTGGAATTTTTCCATTAACTTGCTTCCCCCGTTCTGACTTTTGGTTGTGATTGGGTGAAGCTTTACAGAGCAGATCATCAATTTCCCATTCAACAATTCCTACACATTTGATTACATCTCATTGATTGCAATCCCCTCAGTGTAGTATTGCTTAGCCTGTTCCTATTGCCTCTCCTCCTTCTTCCTAGCTCTTCTGAACTTTGTCCTGGGGTAGTAGATGCTGCCCTTTTGATCTCGAATGGTTGATTATTCTAATGTGTGACTACTTCACCAGTGTTATTGTTCCCCTTATAGATCTGGCTGTGAACCCAAGGTCAGCAATTCGAAACTACCAGCTGTTCTGTGGGAGAAAGATGAGGCTTTCTGCTCCAGTAAAGATTTACAGCCTCAGAAACCCTGTACAGAGCTGCTATGAGTCTGAACCGGCTCCACAGCACACAGCCACATAGACTTGTGTATTTATTGTTTGACTGAAAATTCAGCCAGGGGGGGTAAGTCCATGCAGATATGAAGGGTGAAGAAGGGTCATAGTCTTGGCGTCTCCACCAGTCTCTGTCCAACCAGTAAGCCTGATCTCTTATAATTTTGAGTTTGGTTCCACATTTTTCAAGATTTCACTCTATCCAGGACCTTTCAGAGCAGTTGGTAGTAGTAGCTGTGCAACATCTAGTTCTTGTAGTCTCAGCATAATGAGACTGATGTCATGGTCCACTACTCAGTTGGACTAATTGTCACCAGGTGTCTTTGATTTTCATCACTTCTCTTTCCTCCAGACAGGGAGAGACTAACAGTTTCACCTTTGATGGTTACTCACAGGCTTTTAAAACCCCAGTTGCTACTCACCAGTATCATCACTATATATTGAACATTGTCTTTGTGTCCCTTAAGACTGTGTCCTGAGCTCCCAGGCCCAATAACTAATTCCCTGAAGGTGTTTGGTTACAGCTAAAAGGTTTTGTTAACTTTGTCCCCTGTATGCGCCACCAAATTTGTGTATATAGTTGTAGCAAAGGTAAATAGCCATGTTAACCAATTTGTTGTTGGCAAGTACCGTGGAGTCGATTCTGATTCATAGTGACCCTGTACAGGGTTTCCGAGGCTGTAAATCTTTATGGGAGCAGAAAGCCTCATCTTTCTCCCGCGGAACAGCTGGTAGCTTCAAACTGCTGACCTTGCGGTTCGCAGCCCGATTCGTAACCACTACGCTACCAGAGCTCCTATAGCCTTTGTCAAATCTCTATGTCTTTGTGGGTCTATTCCCCCTCTCCCTCTCACACCCATTCAGCCTGCATGTCTTTCTCATGGGTCACCAGTATTGCTGGATTGTGTATTTAGCTCTGTTGACTTTAACTCTTGCATTCTTCCCAGTGTCTGCCCCTGACTCCACTTGTTTTTGTTTTTCCCATCTCCCTTTTATTATACATTGTCTTCCCTTCACTCAAGTTAACATGTGTCTACCCACTAGTTGTCATTTCAAAGCACTTTTGTACCTGGCAGTTGGGTCATCATGAGTTGAACAACTTTACAGTGACTGGTTTTTTGTTAGTACTGATTCAATATCAGCACTCAGTAACAGTCTTCAAATTGCTTTGGTTCAGCTTTGTGTGTTTATTTTAATTTTCTACGCTGTTTTCCTCCTTACAGCATATCATTTTCTTTTGCAGCTTTTGGCATTAACATGGGTCAATGATGGAAACATTTTTCAGAATTTATATTAGTGTGCTGACATGAGCTCTTCCTGATGGTAGTTATGTTGTTGTGAGCCGTCGAGTTGGCCCCGACCCTTTATAGGGTTGCCAAGGAGTGGTTGGTGAACTTGAACCACTGACTTTGCAGTTCAAACCACCTTTGCATTCCAGCGCCTGTTGTTGTTAAGTACCATGGAGTCGGTTCTGACTTATGGTGACCGTGTACAGGGTTTCTGAAGCTGTAAATCTTTACGGGAGCAGAAAGCCTCATCTTTCTCCCGCGGGACAACTGGTAGTTTCGAACTGCCAACCTTGAGGTTAGCAGCCCGATTCGTAACCACCACGCAACCCAAGAGAATGTATCACACTGCAAACTCTAAGAAATGGGTACACCCATCAAACAGTATGTAACTCCTTATCTTTTCCTAAGCCTCTTCCACAGCATTTAGTTACAAAGTCAGGTCAGGGGGTTGAAGGACTTGCCTAAAGGGGTATGTAACATACTAGTTAGTGAGCAGTCCAGCAGCAGAACCTGCAGACACAGCATCACAAAGGTTGAAGGACTTTCAGTGTCACCTGATTCAGCTTTGCAGATTGGGAAAGTAATGCCCAAAGGAAATTTGATGGACAGACCCAGAGTGCTTGTTGTGGACTAGAAAGAACACTGAGTTTTAGCCAGGATGCTGGATGTGTAAAAAATCTCTACCGGAGCTTTTAGTAGGTCGGTTAACCTCTAGAACACCCACCATAGGAATGACTGAATCCCAGCAGCTCTTTGAAACCCCTTTTGCTATAAGCCTGATGAAGCAACCCAGTGTGCACCTGGCTCAGCCCTCAGCCCCTCAGCTAATGCTTTGCCTTTTTTGGCTCCTTACTTTGCTTCTCCTCACAAAAGCTATTCCAAATGTACTCTCCCCAAGCCTTCTACATTGTTCCTGTCTTCCATCTCTCACTGACAACCCTGCTTCAGTCTATTCTGGCAAGTAGGAAGCTATCCGGACTTCTCTCATATTTTCAATCCATATCTACACAGTGGCCATTTTTGCATGAAGTCAAATCCATGTTTCCTCTGTTTTGCTTGCTGCTGTGTATCCCCACACCTAGCACAGTTGCCAACACAAGTTAGACTGATAATTAATGGAAACTTAAGTCAACCCATTTGTCCAAAGATGTACAGGTGCTTAGAGAAGAAGAGGTGGTCTCCACAAAGTTTTGTCTAACCTAACATCATGCTCTTGACCACAAAGCTATACAGTACTATCTCCCAGGAGGTTTTCTCCTGAAAGCAAGAGGGCTGTAGCAATTAGAAATCCTGAGTCCCTGAGTGATGAAAATGGGCAGTGTGCTCAGCTGCTAATGAAAAGATGGAAGGTTTGAGTCTATGCAGAGGTACCTCAGAAGAAAGGCCTGGTGATCCATCTACTTCCAGAAACTCAGCCATTGAAAACCCAATGGAGCATGATTCTACTTTGACACACATGGGGTCACTGAGTTAGAATTGATTCAATAACAACTGAAGTGGATCTCCTAGGATAAGTCTCTGTTATGGATTCAATTGTGTCGTTTCCCCCACACAAATATGTGTTGTAAACCCTAAATTCCCTGCGCCACCCCCCCTCCCCCAGTCCTATAGATGCAATCCCAATTAGGAAAAAACAAACAAACCCAATACCATTTAGTCCATTCTGAATTATAGCAACCCTACAGGACAAAGGAGAACTACACCTTAAGAGTTTCCACAATTATAAATCTTTACAGGAGCAGTCTCATCTTTCTCCCCTGGAGCAACTGGTAGGTTTGAACCACTAACCTTGTGGTTAGCATCCCAGTGCTTAACACACTGTAACATCAGGCCCAGGTAGGCCTTGTTATGTGAGTCGTGAGCACATTAGGCACAAAGAAGGAAGCACAAATGAGGAAGAACATTGGAGGCGCTAAGGAACAGAAGCTGATGGAGAACCTCCCCCTAAACTCAAGACTTCTGGCCTCCTAAAGTGTGAGAAAGTAAATTTCCTTTTGTAAAAACCACCCACTTGTGTCATTTCTGTTAGAGCAAACTAAGAAACTAAGTCTCCTACCATGATATATTTTTTAATGACCTCAAGAGCTTAAAATCCCTCCCTCACAGCTAGGAGCTCCTCCTGCTATCTTTGCTTTAGGAATAGAGAAACAAATATATGGATATTAAACATGTTGTCAAAACACCACAGTAGCTTAATGAACTATTTGTAACATCTCTCGGTCAGCTATAACCTCACCAACCTAACTTTCATCATTGACTCCTGCAAGTGTCAATACAAATGCTTTTCTAAGGACTCTGGCCTGCTCAAGGCAGTTTAGAAACAATGGAGGACTGACCTTAATCTAGAGAGGTCAACCCAAAAGCATTTCAGGCTTGGCTTCAAAGCAGCAAGTAAATCAACACGCTGACCTCTTTGCTCCAGGTGTTTGCTACACTGGGGATTTCACATCCAGGGGCATTGGCAGAACTGGCTCTGATGAAGCAGCAGGTATGACGCAGGTCAGCAGGGAGAGGACAGGCTGACTCACTACCTGGGACAGAGCCTTGACTGTTTGGTCAGGATTTCACAATGCACTGGTTAATGATACTTCAAGAGGAGGAATGATTTCACCAAACTTATCCTCATCATGATACCATGTGTCTATGTTTAAACTGAACCAAAACCCAAGCCAGACCCCCGGCCATTGAGTCTGTACCAACTCACAGAGACCCTGTATTCAGGGTAAAACTGCCCAATAGGTTTTCAAACGAGGTGACTGGGAGCTCCTAAAAATTAGACACTTTATGTGCATCAGAAGCTTTCACCAAAAGAGTAAAAAAAAAAAAAAACCCACAGGGAAAATAATTTTGGCAATGCCATATCAGACAAGGGACTACTGTCTAATATTTATAGAAAAAATCAACACCTCAAAAAGAAAAAGACCAATAATCCAATTTAAAAATGGGCAGAGGACATAAACAGACACTTCACCAAAGAAGACATTCAGGCAGACAAACATGAAATGCTCATGATCATTAGCCATTGTTTTTGTTGTGTGTCTTCAAGTCAGTTCCACTCATAAAGGCACTATAGGGTTTCTGAGGGGTGGCTGGTGGACTCGAACAGCTGACTTGTGGTTCACAGTGTTGATCCTATGGAGCCAGTTCACTTCCCAGAAATCCCTCTATTTGGTATATTGTTGTTAAGTGCTGTCGAATCAGTTCCAACTCAGAGCAACCCTATATAGGGTTTCCAAAGAGCAGCTGGTGAGTTTGAACCACCGACTTTGCTGTCTAATGCTTATCCTACAGCATCACACCAGGGCCAAGAAATGAGAGTCATGACAAGAATAGATCTATTGAAGTACTATTCATAATAGCTTAAGATGGAGACAGCCTAAATGCCTATCAATGGAAGAATAGATCAACTTTGGTACATGCACACAATGTTGAAGAATAACAATGAATCTATGAAACACTTCATAACGTGGATAAACCTGGAGGGCATTATGCTGAGTGAAATTAGTCAACCATGAAAGGACAGATATTGTATGAGACCACTATTGTAAAAAGTCTAGAAAAGGTTTTCATGATAAAAACATTTGATGGTAGCCAGGGGTTGGAGATTTGGTAGCTTAGTGGATTACGAGTAGGGCTGTCAATGGCAAGGTCAGCAGTTTGAATCCAGCAACCACTCCATGGAGAAAAATGAGGTTTTCTGCTCCCATAAAGATTTACAGTCTCTGAAACCCTATACAGGGTCTCTGAGAAGAACCAACTCCACAACACATAGCAGCAGCAGCAGGGGTCTGAGGGGAAGGAGAGTAATTCACTAGCTAGAGGGTTGTTGTTGATGCCATCGAGTCGGTACCAACTCATAGTGACCCTGTGTACAACGGAACAAAACACTTTCTGGTCCTGGGCCAACCTCACGATTGTTGCCACACTTGAGCCCATTGATGCTGACACTTTGACAGTCCATCTTGCTGCGGTCTTCCCCTTTTTCTCAGACCTTCCACCTTACCTCCTGACAATGTGTCCAAAGTATGTATGAGAGACTAAGTTTGGCCATCCTGGCCTCCAAGGAGCACTCTGGCTGCACTTCTTCCAACACAGATCTGTTTGTTCTTTTGGCAGCCCATGGCACTTTCATGGTGAACTTGGGTGACATTAGAGGGAGGTAGACAGAAGAATGAATTTAAAAAGAAAAAAAGTTAAAATATTTTATTTTTTTGTTAGTGTCAACTCATAGCAACTCTATATATGGTGTCTAAGGAATAGCTGATGGGTTTGAACTGCTGACCTTGTGGTTCACAGTCCAGTGCTTATCCTAAATGTTCTCAAAACCTCACAGTAGCTTAACTATTTGTAAAATCTCTTGGTCCACCACCAGAGAAGGATATTACTTCACAAATCTGAAAAAAAAAAAAAAATGTAAATAAGCTATACGGTATTTCCACCCCAGGCTTCTCACCCTGGGTGCTTTATTTTAATTGGCACTGATCTCCTAACAGGCCCTTCTAATACAGATATCTCCCTAAATCTTTTAGCTTTAGTACTTGGACTTAATCATGTAATTGCTACTAAGAGGTTTGCAGGTGAACTTCAGCTAGAAAAAGATGCAACTTTAAACATTAACAAATCAGGGAAATGAATTAATTTGTACTTAATTAGAGGCAATGAACTGGTCCAGAATCTAGTACTCTATAAAGGTAAATAAGAGCTCTGGTAGCATAGTGGTTATGAGTTAGGCTGCTAACCTCAAGGTCAGCAGTTTGAAACTACCAGCTGTTCCATGGGAAAAAGATGAGACTTTCTGCTTCCATAAAGATTTACAGCCTCGGAAACCCTGTACAGGGTCACTATGAGTCGGAACCTATTCCACGGCACACAACCACCACCATAAAGGTAAATTATGTTTTCTTTGTAATTGTTGTTGTTAGGTACCATCCAATTTGATTTTTTTGACCCATAGAAACCCCACAGAATAGAGTAGAAACTGCCTCATGGGGTTCCCAAAGCTGTGA
>NW_006409012.1:27054-30397 GCF_000296735.1 Chrysochloris asiatica | reverse complement strand
TCCACGTCTTTTTCCCATAGAGCAGCTGGTGGATTCCCACCACCAACCATTCAGTTAGCAGCCAAGCACTAACTGTATATGGTGCTACTAGTGTTCCATATTTACAAAAAAAAAAAAAAAGGTTCTACAGGTTTCCAAGGCTGTAAATCTTTACAGAAGCAGATTGACACATCCAACTTTTTTGTTAGCACTTAACCAGTGTTCCATCAAAACTCCTTGTTTTAACCTAACCAAGTGTGAAGTGGAGTTGTAAATCATTCAAAGTTATAAACCATCGCTGATTCAAATGTACTTGTAGTTCACAAGAAGGGAGAGAACGTGCTCTACAACTGTACTATTTCAACACTCAGTTCAATATTCTTGGGTGTTGGTGAAACTTACTGAAAATTCTCTCAAATATTTTTTTTTTTTTAAATCAGGTAAAATTTGCATCAGAAATAAATAAACATGGATTTGGATTTCTGTCATTCTATGTGAAACAAATGGGATATTTGTACACTGTGGTAGAGTTGTTGGGACACAGTGTTAAAGACTGGCAGTTTATTTTATTTGTCTTTGTGTTGGCAGTTTTTAGTGGCACAGGGGATTTTCCCAGTACAATACTTCATTTGATTTCTTGAATGTTGTTTCCATGAGCATTTATTGTGGAACTAAGTAAGTGAAATCCTTGGCAAATTCATTCTTTTATCCATTTATCATGATATTATCTACTGGTCCAGTTGCAAGGATTTTCATATTCTTTATATTAGGTGTAGTCTACACTGAAGGCTGTATTCTTTGATCTTCATAAGCAAGTGCTTCAAGTCCTCTCTGCTTTCAACAGACATTTCTCAGGTTACTTATAAGAAGACTTCCTTCAATCCTGATGCCATGCTCTTCATATAATCCATCTTTTCCGATTATTAGCTTAGCATACAGACTGAACAAGTATGGTGAAAGGATACAACCCTGGTGCATACCCTTCCTGATTTTAAACCACCTAATATCCACCCACCAACCACTCCTGGGAAACCCTATACAGGATTCCCACAAGTTGGAACGAATTCGACATCCCCTTGAAATTCCCCTTGAATTCAATATCTCCTTGAAAAATAGTTGTATTAATTGATCATAATCTTGTAGGTGGGTAGATATTATCCTATCACAGACAGCATTATATTCCAAGATAGATTTTGAAATGTTCTTTTTTATGATCAATGAGATGCCATTCCTCTTCAGTTTTTCATTGCCAGTATAGTAAAGATATGATTATCCAGATGTTTACTATGTAATTCAAAATGGCCAATACCTGTCTGTTTCAGCTCACTAATGCTTAGGATATCACTCTTTATGTGTTACATTTCATTTTTGTTAACTTCTAATTTTCCTAGGTTTGTACTTCATACATTCCACAATCTGGTTGTTGCAGCTGTTTCTTCTCATTTGAGTCACGCTCCATCAGTCAGTGAAGGTCTCGAAAGCTGCACTCCATCCACATCTTAAAGATAACTCTACTTTGAGGAGAAAACTCTTTCTCAGTCGCAGTTTGAGTACGTTCCAATCTGAGGGGTTCATCTTCAGGTACTATATTGTAGTGCTTAGCTACTATTCATATGTTTTTCAGGGCCTAGTTCCTCAGCCGTGGACTGCCTTTTCATTCTTTTTTTTTTTTTTTCTTTAAAATGAGTTTCAATTTTATTGCATTAACTTTAATGATGAACAAATTATATAGTTCAAATGCTACTAAATTGATTTCAAACATAGATTTCCACAGAGGATCAACAGAGGGTTTCAGGTAATGTCTGGTACAGCCCACTGTCCATTTAAAAACATGCTTCTTTCATCCACACAAAGCATTGAAAGGTCATTTTTTTCTTTTACACTGCATAAAAGCTAGGTGTAAATGTTGATGTTAATTTATTTCATCATCAACTTGGATGATGAAGCTGGGAGGCTCAAAAGTTCATAGTTAAAGATGCAAATAAAAAGCTTATTTCATTTCTCTGATAGGAAATGGAGGCCTTCATTCATGTCTCTTGATTCTTATAGCAGGTCACTTCTTCACTTTTCCTTTTTTACTTCCCTCTCCTTGCTGAAGACTTTGGTCATCACCACCTGTTTTTTGTGTCCTTGTTTTAGTTTAGTTATCATTTCCGCTGCATGCAACATTACTGACTTACGTGATAGAAACTGTACAAGACAGAGACTGCCATCTTCCTGTTTGAGCTGGACCCGGACGCTGCCTCGGTAGTGAACATCACAATTCCATTCTCTAGAGTACATTTTATGTTTCTCAAGAAATGCATTAAGTCCAACTGCTAAACATACATCTTGAATCTCTGTAGCTGTAGGATTTTTAACAGCCTTGTTTATGAGGATGTGCCTCCCCTCCTCAATGGTCTTGTTATTTAAATAAGAAGGGTAGATGCAAATGACCCTGTCCTGGTCAGCAGGGGACCACACATCAGCCCAAGCCATTTCCACTGGGAACCACACAGCGCGCCAACTTGGAGTTCCTAGAGAGAAAACTTCTATTCATTCTTGTTTCTCAGTCTAGAAACTCCGCCAAACCTTTCCACCTTGGGTGACCCTACTGGTCTTTGAAACATCAGTGCCATAGCTTCCAGCATCACAGTAGCGTGCAAGTTACAGTGTAACAAATTGACAGACTTGTGGGGAAGATGAAATATTTTGCTATAGTTAAAAAAATAATAATTTTCTCAAAGCTTTAGGGCATATTTGGCTACAAGTAACAAAATGCCCAATTAACCATATATTTAATTTGAATATACAAAGAAATGAAGAAACAAGACACTGCAAGGTAGGTTGCAGTATCCTGGTGGCACTGTGGTTAACATGCTCAACTGCACACTGAAAGGCTGGCCTTTCGAATCCATCAGCCACTCTGTAGAAGAAAGATGTGACAATCTGTTTCTATAAAGATCATGGCCTTGGATCCCTATGGAGAAGTTCTGCTGTATCCTATAGAGCTGCTATAAGTCAAAATTGACTCAGTGACACTGGGTGGGTGGTGCAGTGGTTAAGTGCCAGCTACAAACCAAAAGGTGGGCAGTTGGAACCTGCCAGCCACTGTGAGTAGAAAAAGAACTGGCAATTTGCTCCATAAAGATTCTCGTCTAGGAAACCCTCTAGAAGAGTTCTACTCTCTCATATAAGGTCAACTGGATGGCACACAACAATAATTGTTAAGTGCCATCGAGTCAGTTCCAATGCACAGCAACCCTGTATAGTATTTCCAAGAAGTGGCTGGTGAGCTTGAACCGCTGACCTTGTGATTCACAACAATAAGTGGGCTAATTTAACATCTCAAGAGTATCTGGGTCAATTTCTCTGTGCATCTCTG
>NW_006409012.1:19915-25192 GCF_000296735.1 Chrysochloris asiatica | reverse complement strand
ACTTCATAGCGTGTCCATAGCTTGTCATGATCCACACAATTGAAATCCTTTTCGTAGTCAATGAAGCACAGGTAAGCATCTTTCTGGTATTATTCTCTGCTTTCAGCCAAGATCCATCAGACATCAGCAAAGATATCCCTTATTCCACATCCTCTTCTGAATCCAGCTTGAACCTTTGGAAGTTCTCTGACAATGTATGCTTGCAGCCATTTCTGTATTACCTTTAGTAAAAATTATTTGCATGGGATATCAAAGATATTGTCTAATGATTTCCGCATTCCATTGGGTCACCTCTCTTTGCAATGGGCACAAATACAGATCTCTTCCAATCAGTTTGCCAGATAGTTGTCTTCCAAATTTCTTGGCAGAGATAAGTGAGTGCCTCCAGTACTGCCTCACTTTCTTGAAAGATTTCAGTTTGTATTGCATCAATTCCCAGTGCCTTGTTCTTTGCCAATTCCTTCAATGTACCTTGTACTTCTTCCTTCAGTATCATTGGCTCTTGATCATATGCTACCTCTTGAAATGGTTGAACATCAATCATTCCCTTTTGGTACATTGACTTTGTATATTCCTCCCATCTTCTTTTGATGCTTTCTGCATCATTCAATAATTTGCCCATAGAATCCTTGAATAACAAAATGAGAAATATATACAATAGCTATCAACAATGGCATTAAGTGACTGGCTTACAAGTTGTATATATTTCTCACTCATTAAATGAGAAATATATACAAGAAATATTGTATATTTTCATTTCAGAAACTGAAGAAATATTGTATATATTTCTCATTTAATGAGTGCACTTAGTTGCAGAATGAAAGGGATACGGTAGAATCATCACTGAATTGTTTCCCTCTTACCCAGATGAATCTGGTGAAAGGGGATGGGAGACCACGGTGATAGGATTTTATGACTCAACTGTGAATAATTGTTAGCAGGGTTAATTGTGATTATTACAACTGTAATTGTAGAGGATGTGTAACTTAAAGGGGGGAGTGGTTAATCTTCATTTCAGAAACTGAAGATTCCATGACCTTCAAATAGAAAGAGCAAAAGTGGTTCATAAGATCCCTACCTAGAAAAGTGGCAAAAGCAGAGACGAAATGGTGACTGTGTCTGCAGGCAGGAGACTGAGTAGCAGAATGTGCCCATTGGACATTTAAATGAATACACATGTTTTTTGTTTTGTAAGTGTACATCAAATATTTTTGCTTTGTTTATTTGTGAAATATAAGATGTAAATGAGTAGTCAAAGGGAGGAAGTAAGATAAATGTTGCAAGGATGGCATTGTAATCACTGAGATGAAACAAGGTGTATAGTTTGCTGAATGTAGAGCTGATGATTTTGTCTGTAAACTTTCATCCAATTCACAATAAAACGTTCCAAAAAAAAAAAATAAAAAGAAGAAGAAAGAAAGAAATGATCCTAGGCCTAAAACTTTATATATGTATGTGCATATATATAATATTTTGTGTGAATTTTGGCCATGCAAAACTCAGTGGCAGGCCAGATTTGGCAAGGAAGGTATAGTTTGTGGACCTCTGGCTTAGACCAATAATGACTTATCCCCTTGGAAGTATAGCAGAGTCTTACCTTCCTTGAAACACCACCACCCTAAACCTGAAGAAAAATAACAACAAAGCCCAGTGTTCTGTTAGGCAACCAAGAATATTCACCACAGCTTATCAAGGATATGAGAAAATTCTCAGGGCTATATTAAAAATGTTAAAGCAGATTAAATGTTAAAACAGATTAAAAGCAAGTGCTGGGGGAGGAGAGCTATTCAGCAAGACCTCTATTAGACACAGCCACCACATCATACCTTTTCCTGATCTTAGAATTTTCACCTTCCATGTGGGAGACCCTGGGTTTATTTCAACCAATTCTCCTCAAGCACAGGCACTATGTGTTTTTCAGTGGAGGCTTTCGTGTTGTTCTGATGCTGACCAGGTTTCAGCAGAACATCCAGAGTAAGAAGGACCCCAAACCAACATAAGACAACATTTTGTTCTGCTGTGCATGGGGTTATTTATGAGTCAGCCATGAGTTGGGGGCCCACTTGCAGGCAGCCAACAAGAACAATCTTTCTCAACAAAATAGATCACTGCTTCTTATCAATAACAAATTCACTTAACACCTGTCATTTGCTAAGCCAAGTGCTAGAAATACAGACATGAAAGTAACAATGGCTAGCCTCAGAGAAGCCAGTCTCAGTAAAAGAGGAAGAAACAAATCATTATAATTCAGGTATGGCAAGCAAGAACAGAGATATGGAGGGTGTCAGGGGTGAGGGGCATTCCAGAGAAGGCTGAATGATGGTTTGTGAAGGAAGGGAAAGCAATTTTATGGCAAGCAGCAGGAGAACCCCACATCACAGTGAGTTTTGAAAGTGGGGTCGCCGGCTGCTAAGAGGAGGAAAGTCAATGCACCACTCAGGGTTCTTAGATGCCAACAGCAGAAGCAAACTCTGGCTGATGAAGCACAAATGGAATTGATTTAGCAGATACTTGGTGACTCTGACAATCACTGCATGGGGAATGGGACATCCTGAAGAACTTCTGGAAACCAGGCCCAGAGTCCTGCAGCAGAACTGGTCTGCTGTGGAAACCACTACTGCAGCTCTTCTGAGCTAGAGATGCTGAGTGTACACCACACCGCTGCCCCATAGCCACTTGCTGTCTCAGAGCAGAACATCAGCATTACCTGCTCTTCTCCCTACATGGCCTGCAAATATCGTATCTCTGTAGATGTGACTGATCACTGGAACTTTGGTCAAAGGAGAGCTCTGTGAGGCTGAGAATTCTAGTTTAGGAAATTGCCTGAACATAGCAGGGTCTCTAAACAATGCTAAGCAACTAGAAAACCTGTCCATTCCATGAGATGAGCATTTCAGTCACAGGAAAGTACACATACAAAGTGCAGAAGCATGAGACAGCATAGCACATGTTGGGGGCTGCATATAGTTGGAAGTTGCTGAGATGAAGGCTTGAAGGCTTGGAACTGAGGCAGGGGTGCAGACAGAGGTCACCTACTGAACTCCAGGATCCCTGTGGCTCTGATGGTAGGTATTTGTATCTTACTCAGTGTCCTCTGCTGAGGGCTGGGAGCTATGATTTATTCCATACATATCCCAGGGCCATGCCTATGGTGGGTATTTAGTCATCATCTTGTCAAAATAAATCATTACCCTAAAGCTGTTGGATTGCATCTCTGTCATAAAATTTACCATGTGAAAGTTGCATGTTGGAAACTATAATGGCACCAGCCATTAGTCTACAACCATTTCTACTCTCAATTGGCTCTGATACTCTATTACAATGGCCACACTGAATTCACAGTTATGGTGTTTATTAAGGAAGTAAACAGAATTAGAAAATTCTCATGACACAGTTGTTCAGTCAGCAGCTGATAAATGCCCACAGGACACACCTTTCCATCACACGACTCAGCCTGAAGACACTTGGATCTAGCCCCATAGCACAGCAAACATAGCACCCCTACTTCTGTGCTTGGAGGCACCCCACTCGACAAGGAAACTTCATGCCCAAAGTCACTCCGCTTTACTTGCTCCATGGGCTGGGAAGCTCACCACTCTGTCGCCTGGTCTGGTTTTTGGTTCTGCTACTGCTCCTCTGCCACTCCAATGTCACAGCTTTCTGTCCCTGGGTTGAGGAGGTTGAATGCACAGGGATCTCGGGTCAAAAGGACATACTCCACTCCTGACTCTTCTTCTTTGATGGTAGTGAGACCCCACCCGCAACCCCTCCTATCATCCACCCACAGTTAAGTCATGCTACCCTATCAGTATCTTCTTCCACCTTCTCTTACCCAGACCCAGTAGGGCAGAAACGTTTCATGGGAGTTGCAGACCATGGCTAGAAGAGACATTAGAGAATTGACTATACCACATAGATATCCATAGTTGTCCTTCTCTTGTGTGTGTCTGTCTTTCCCCATAGCTGGACCTATCTGCAGTGGGTGCTTTACTAAAAATTAAATTGCTTTAAATACTGGAAGGATTCAATTAACTTGAATTATTAGACCTAGATCCATAGACTTTGATGCTTTTATTTAAACTTAAGATCTAAACCATTTTTTGAAAATGGTAATTAAATCACTGCTTGAGAAATCAAATGAACAATAATTTATTTATCCCATAATAGAACAAATGAAAACCATTATCAAATTTGCAACTCTTTCACACTACCAAATTAATAGTCTAAAGGAAATATTACAAACATTTTATAAATATTTTTAAAGCAATTATAAGTAGAGGTAATTTTTATTATCATTAGAAGCAAAATCTATTTATAATTGTTTCTGTTGTCTTAGAATTACAGACTTCACAGAAAGCTTACTATGAATACATTTTTTTTGAGATTCTCTTTTCATTTCTCACCTTCCTATCTGATATACCTTCCTTTCAGGTTTTCAGCCCTTGAATTCAGCCTGAGCCCTAAAGAAGTACTTCTATCATCATGGAGATTGATATGTATCTTTATCATAATAACCTGGTCCAACAGTGTCTTGTTTGGTGACTGGGCACCAGAGCAGGCCAGGTAATACCAATGATGGCAAAACAGTTGTCTTAGCAAGATCACAATAGAATCTTTCAACTCTACGCTTCTTAAACCTTTCTTCTTCTCTCGGGCATTTTGATCTCTGTGATTAGAGAAAGGTTTGGAGATCATCTCTGTCCTTCTCTGAACCAGACAAGACAACCATGCTACACATTGGTAATCCAGAGAGGGAAAGCTGTTTCATCTCCCACGTAGCTTGTGATACAGTGAGGGGATTCAGTTCTCTGAGAATCCCAGAGGCACATGAAGAGTGCTGGAGAGCAACAGAGAAAGGGTACATAATGCCCAGGGAAATCTCCAGGGGCAGGCAAAGGCTGAGTGATGCCTCTGGTGAGGAAGAAGGAGGGAACAGACCAAACAATTACATGGAGAGTGTGTTAGTTTCCTAAGGCTGTCGAAACAAAACACCACAAATTGGGTGGTTTATAAGAACAGAAATTTATTGCAGTCCTAGAGGTTAGAAGTTCAAATCAATCTTGACATTAGGGCCCTATTCTTTCAAAAGATTATAGGAAAATCTCCTTTCTTGTCTTTTCCAGTTTCTGGTACACCAGGCATTTCCTGGCTTATTGATGCATTTCACACAGTGTCTTACTTTGGCCTCTGTTTCTGTGCCATTCTCCTCTTTTTTTTAAGATATCACTTAGATTGGATTGTTGTTGTTGTTGTCAGGTGGTGCCATCGAGTTGGAAC
>NW_006409012.1:16985-18555 GCF_000296735.1 Chrysochloris asiatica | reverse complement strand
GCCTCACTTTCTTGAAATATTTCAATTTTTATTCCATCAATTCCTGGTGCCTTTTCTTTGCCAATTCTTTCAATGCATTTTGGACTTCCTCCCTGGTGCATCTTGGCACCTATAACAACCCACTTCCCAAATACAGTCACATTTACAGATACCATGGGTTTGTTGTTGTTAAGTGCCTTCGAGTCAGTTCCAACCCATAGCGACCATAGTATAGAGTTTTCAAAGAGCAGCTAATGAACTTGAACTGCCAACCTTGTGGTTCAAACCAATTTTTCAATCCAACACATTAACCCACTTCACCACACCACACATCTCTACCACAAGTTAGGACTTCAATATCTTTTGGGTAGATACAATTCAAACCATTACAAAAGGGAAAGAAGGCAAAGTCTAGGAACTATAGCAGACAGTGCACAGTACAAAGCAATGCTGATGGGAGACAAAGCAGGCCAGATGTGAGTAGCAGAGAGAAAGAGAAATTTCAAGAAATTGGCTCATACAAAATGGGAAATCCAAAATCTGTAGGTAACATTTTGGGTAGTAGCTAAGAGCATCAACCACTGTACTACCAGGTTAGTGAGGTAGCAGACTGTTTACTTTTTGTTAGTTGTGATCGTATACTTCAATTCTAAAGACATCCTAAAAACTAGACTTGATTTACTCTGAAGTTCAACATTGCATATTCATAAAGCATGAGAACAAATTGATGTATGAGGCTGAATCAAAAATTATCCGTACTCTGGCTGTAGAAATTATTTTAATCAACTTCTAGAAAAGGCAAACACATCATTTTAGATATAATCTCCTTGCTTTTCAGTACACTTTATCCATCTGTCAACTATCTTTTGTAATCCCTTATTCAAAAATGTTTTAGACTGAGCTTAGAGCAAGGAATGCATCACTGTCTTCATTTTTTCATCAGAGGTGAATCTTCATCCTCTAAGGGCTGTTTTCAGGGGACCAAACAGGTGTAAGTCTGATGCAGCAAGATCAGGACTATCAGGAGGATGTTTAACACCTCAAAATGAAGTTTTTGCAAACTGTCAACAGTTTGGGCAGCAATGTGCTGGTGTGCACTGTCATGCAAGATCACAAAGCCCTTAGATAACTGTCCTCTGCATTTAATCTAAAGTTTAGGCTTCGGCTCTTCAGTGAGTATCTCACTGTAAGGAGCACCGTTGACTGTTGAACCTTTATCCTGATAGTGTTTCAATACTGGCCTTTGAGAATCCAAGAAAACTGTAAGCATCAATTTTCCAGCTGGTAGTTGACTTCTGAACTTTTTCTTGGTCACCGATTGAGGATATTTCCAATCCATACTTTGTTGTTTACTCTTAGGCTCATAGTGATGAACCTATGTCTCTCGTCACCAGTAATACTTTTTTTTAAAGAAACTTTTTCATTCCTTCAAGTATTCATCCAAAGTTTGGTTGCAAATGTCCAAAAACATCTGTTATGGTCTTTCATTGTTAGGCCCCCTTGTGGCCTAATCCAGTAGGAGACCCCAAAAGATCAACAGGACTCGAGTTTGATGCAATAGCAAGAGGTTTATTTCCAACGCGCTGGGGTC
>NW_006409012.1:9602-12640 GCF_000296735.1 Chrysochloris asiatica | reverse complement strand
TGATGGACTCAAGTGTGGCAGCGGTAGTGAGGTTGGCCCAGGATCAGACATTGTTTCGTTCTGCTGTGCATGGGGTCGCTATGAGTCGGTTCCAACTCGATGGCACCTGACAACCACAATAACTACAACATTGTCTTAATGGCTGTATTCTTATTTAAATTTCCTAGTCCTAGAACAGCCAGGTTACATATCCCTCCCTGTATGTAAATCAACAATCTGTCAGGCCTAGCAATCTCATGAATTCCTGAAGATGGACCTTGACCACAAGATTTATTTCTCAAATGCTGATTTGCAAATGATTTCTCACATAATCCATTGTCACTCATCTATTCAACAGAATCATTTCACTTGCATGCTCAATGTTTTCATCTGCTGCTGTGGGCATGGGCAAGTAAGTGCCTTAATATAACTGGAGTGTGAATAATTTTTGGCTCACCCTCACATAACAACTGAAAATGAGGGGGCTGTACATCTTTAATTGGGAAAATTTGTGACATTCAATGCTAGGCTTTATTCAAGACCTTTTTAAAGTGTTGAAGAAAAAAGATGTCAGCTTGAGGACTAAGGTGCTCCTGACCCAAGCCATGGTATTTTCAATAACCTCATATGCATGTGAAAACTGGACAGTGAATAAGGAAGACTGTTGAAGAATTGTTGCTTTTGGGTTATGGTGTTGGAGGAGAATATTGAAAGTACTATGGGCTGCCAAAAGATCAAACAGATCTGGTTGGAAGAAGTAAAGCCAGAAGGCTTCTTGGAAGCCAGATTGGCCAGACTTTGTATCTCACACTTCAGACATATCATCAAGAGGGACCAGTTACTGGAGAAGGATATCATGTTTGTTAAGTGGAGGGTTGAAGAAAGAGAGGAAGACCTCCAAGGAGATGGATTGACACTGTGGCAGCAGCAATGGGCTCAGACAGAGCAACGATTGTGAGGTTGAAGCAGGACCGGGCAGTGATTTGTTGTGCATAGGGTCACTGTGAGTAGTACCAACTCGATGGCACCTAACAACAACAACCAGTTTACCAAAACATGATGTTCTTTTCTAGGGGTTGGTCTTTCCAATGACATATTGTGGTGCAGTGAGTTATTTAATACGACTCTTGTAGCCATAGAATTTTTTGTAACTTCTACCATACAACTGAGAGGAATCATGCAGTTTGGGTGTATTTCTTTTCCTGATGGATCTGTGTAAGAAAGGTTGGGAGATGCTAATAGGATTATATGATTCATTTGTGAGTGATTATTAACAGGGTTAATTGTGATTGTAAACACTTGGTATTCTAATGTAGGGATTGCTCAGTTTCTCCATTCTGTTGTGTATAAATGAGCCATCTCTGAAGCAGGAAGGGCAGGGAAGTCTTACACTATCAGAAAAAGATCCAGGTGTAGAGTGTGTCTTTTGGACCCTGCCTTGGTTTTCTAGTGTTGCTATAACAAATGCCACAGTGGGTGACTTTAACAAACAGGAATTTATTTTCCCACAGTTTGTGAAGCAAAGAGTCCTGATCTAGATCTTTTTTCTGGAAAAGGATCCTGATCTCCCTTCAGCATCAGTGGGCCTAGCATTCCTTGGAGATCTACATGCATCTTGACACCAATCTTTCTGATCTTGGAGCTTCACAGTACAGGGACCCAGGTCCAGTGGACACTCCACTCCTGGCTCTTCTTTCTTGGTGACAGTAGGTCCCCCTTCTCTGCTCATTTCTCTCACCTTTTTATCATTTTTAAGATAAAAGGTGTTGCATGCCACATCCCTGAAAATCTCCCTTATGTCAATTCAAGGTCATGATCGAATTGTTGTGTTGTTGTTAGTGCCAGCGAGTTGGTTCTGACTCATAGTGACCTTGCATAGGGCTTCTGAGGAGTGGCTGGTGTATTTGAACCGCTGACTTTTTGATTAGTGGGTCACTGCTTAACCTACATACAGCACCACACCAGGACTTCCAAGATGTGATTAAGGGAATCTTGGTGTGGCCCTATAGGAAAAGCACTGGACTTATAACTTCAACTCAGGAGTTCAAACCCACCAACCATGCTTCAGAAATCCTATATAGGGTTGGTGTGAGTTTCTAGTATATCTATCTTCAAGCACCAACAACTTGCACTATGCAGATTACACAACCTTGCTCACTGAAAGCTAAGAGGATTTAAAATACTTACTGATGCAGATCAAAGACTGCAATCTTCAGTAGAGATTACACACCAGCATAAAGAAACAAAAATCCTCACATCTGAACTAACAATATGGCACCAACCATCCCACCCCTCCCCTGGCACACTCTATTCAACTTGGTTCAATGATTCATTGCAATGGCCACACAAAACTCAGACACCATAGTCACAGGGTTTATTAGAAAAGTTAACTGATTACTATTCAGGATCAGAAATGGTCAGGGCAAAGTTATTCTAGTCAGGAAAGCCTCTCCTCAACTGTGCCCATAGGCAGGCCTATTTCTGTCCAGACAATGCTACAAAGCTCTAAGAACACTGCTGACAAATGTCCACAGGACACATCACTCTTCTGTAAGCCTCAACTCAAAGACACTAAACTCTAGCTCCAGGGCTCAGCAAACCTAGTTTCCCAATTAAGTGCCAGCAGACACCTAACTCCACAGCGAGCTTCCTGCAGCTTTACTTGCTACATGGGCAGGAGGTCCATCACTCTGTCTCATGCTCTGGCTCTTTATTCTGATGTCTGATGGAGCTTGGCTGAAAGCAGAGAATACCAGTGCTCTATTGACTATGCAAAGGCTTTTGATTATGTGGATCATGACAAGTTATGGAAAACATTGCAAAGTATGAGTATTCCTGAACATTTAATTGTGCTCATGAAGAATCTGTACCAAGAGGCAGTTGTTCGAACAGAACATGGGACCACTGAATAGTGTAAAATGAAGAAAAGTGTATTCTTTCATACTTATGCTGTATGCTGAGCAAATAATCTGTGAAACTGGATTATGAAGCAAAACATGGCATCAGGATTGGAGAAAGATTCATTTACAACCTGCAATATGCAGATGATACAACCTTGC
>NW_006409012.1:4931-9088 GCF_000296735.1 Chrysochloris asiatica | reverse complement strand
TGCTCCTTGGAGGCCAGGATGGCCAAACTTCGTCTCTCATCTTTGGACATATTGTCAGGAGGGACGAGTCACAGGAGAAGGATAGCATGTTTGGTAAGGTGGAGGGTCAGAGAAAAAGAGGAAGGCCCCGAGTGAGATGGATTGGCCAAGTGGCAGCATCAATGGGCTCAAGTGTAGCAACAATTGTGAGGTTGGCCCAGGACCAGACAGTGTTTCGTTCTGTTGTGCATTGGTCAGCACCAACTCGATGGCACCTAACAACAACAACAACTGCTCCTCTGCAACACCTGCAGTGTCACAGATTTCTGTACTTGGTCGAGGAGGTTCAATGCTCCTTGACACCAAAGGATGGTGTTTGTTCCTGGCTCTTCTTTGATGGTAATGAGATCTTCCATTTGGGCTTCTGACATGGCTTGTTTTATGTACATTAGAATTTCAAAGTTTTTATAATCACATTTAACACTGAACCACCACAACTGTATCATATCATCCTACCAACATCTTCCCCCACCTTCCCTTATACAGACCCAGCAGGACAAAAATATTATCTGGTAGAGTTACAGACTATGGCTAGAAGCAACATTAAACAATACACTATAGTACATGAACTAATAAACGACATCATTATAAGTGGGGGAAATGCTGATGATATCAAAGATTTCATTTTACTTATTTCATTTTACTTGGATCTAAAGTCAACAGCCACCACTCATCTGTCAGTTTGTCATACTGCGATGGCTTATGATGTGTTGCTATGATGCTGGAAGCTGTGCCATTAATATTTTGAATTCTGGCAGGGACACCCATGGTTGGCAGATTTCAGCTGAGCTTCCAGACTGAGACAGACCCGAAAGAAGGAGAGGTGGACTATTCCGAATGTGTAGCCACTAAGAACCTTATGAATAACAGTGAAACACTGTCAGGTAACACCATAATATTGAATATTGAAACATGATGAATTAGCATTTGTCACAAATGAAATGGAATGCATAAATATCCTAGGCATTAGTGAGCTAAAATGGACTGATATTGGCCACTATCAATCTGAGAATCACGTAGTTTACTATGCAGGAATGATAAATTAAAGAGGAATGGCGTCACATTCATCATCACTCTTCATTCATAAGAACATTTCAACATCTGTCTTGAAGTACAATACTATCTGTGTTAGGGTAATATCCATATGCCTACAAGGAATACCTGTTAATACCATTATTATTCAAATTTATGCACAAACCACTAAAGCCAGCGATGATGAAATTGAAGAATTCTACCAATTATTTCAGACTCAAATTGATCAAACAGGCAGTCAAAATGTATTGATAATTACTAATGATTGGAATGCAGAGGTTGGAAACAAAGAGGAAGGATCAGTAGTTGAAAAATATGGCCTTGGTGATAGAAATTATGCTGGTGATCACATGATAGAAATTTACAAGACCAATTAATTATTCATTGCAAATTCCTTTTTTAAACAACATAAAAGACGACTATACATGTGGACCTCTTGAGATGGAATACACAGAAATTAAATTGACTACATCTAGGCAAAAGCTCCATATCATCACCCAAAACAAGGTCAAGAGCGGACTATGGAACAGACCATCAATACTCATATGCAAATTCAGGCTGAAGCTGAAGAAAATTAAAATAAGACCATGAGAGCTAAAATATGACCTTGAACATATCCCACCTGAATTTAGCGATCATCTCCAGAATAGATTAGATACATTAGACATTCATGACCAAAAACTAGAAGAGTTGTGGAATGATATCAAGATCAGACAGGAAGAAAGCAAAAGGTCATTAAGAGAAAAGGAAGAAACAAAATACCAAAATGGATGTCAGAAGAGACCCTGAAACTTGCTATCCAGCATTGAGATGCTTAAGCAAATGGACAAAATAAAGATACAGAAGAGCTGAACAGAAAATTTCAAAGGACAGCTTGAGAAGACAAAGTCAAATAAGATCTGGAGTGAGAAAACCAACAGGAAAGAACATGCTCAGCATTTCTCGAGCTGAAAGAACTGAAACAAAAATTCAAGCCTCGACTTGAAATATTGAAGGTTTCTATGGGGAAAATGTTGAATGATGCAGAAAGCAACAAAAGACGACAGAAGGAATACTCAGAGTCACTGAACCAAAATGAAATGTTCAACCATTTCAAGTGGTAGAATACGATCAAGAGTCAATGGTACTAAAGGAAGAATTCCAAGGTGCACTGAAGCCATTGGTAAAGAAAAAAGCTCTAGGAATTGATGGAATACAAATTGAAACCTTTCAACAAACTGATGCAGCTCTGGAAGCACTCACTCATCCATACCAAGAAATTTGAAAGACAGCTACGTGGCCAACTGATTGGAAGAGATCCATATCTGTGCCCATTCCAAAGAGGGGTAACCCAACAGAATGTGGAAATCATAGAACAATATCACTAATATCACATGCCAGTAAAATTTTGTTGAAAGTAATGAAAAACTTGCTGCAATAGTACCTTGACAGGGAGCTGCTAGATTCAGACAAGGACGCGGAAGGAGAAATGTCATTGCTGATGTTAGATTGATCTTGGCTGAAAGTAGAGAATACCCAAAAGATGTTTTCCTGTGCTTTATTGGCTTTGTAAAGCCTTTTTTGTTTTGTTTTGGGGTTTTTTTTTTTTTGGTTTTTATTGTGAATTGAGTGGTGGTTTACATAGGAGAAGATCAATTTTACACTCATCATTTCATTGCAATGATTACAATCTCCTCCATGCATCATCATTCAACAGTATTTGCTTCTAGTCTCTCTAGTTTTGTTGTGTGTGGTTTTGTTTTGTTTTTTTTTTTTGCGGGGGGGGATGTACACAAAATTCTCAGGAATATATAATAATTTAAACAACCAAAGACACATTCTGCAAGCCTGCCTCCTGGCCGTCAGCGCACAGCCTTTCTCGTTCTATGAGTCTAAAGTTTTCAGCTGCTCTATCTCTCCATGTCCTCATCTCTACCTCTATCTCTGGTGTTGCTGCTTCTCTGGATAGGGTCCCACATTCTGCTCATACTCTTCTCCATTGATGGTCCTAGGCTCCTCTGTTCCTGGACTGTAAGATTAACTATTCCCTCCTTTTTGTTTCAAAACATCTGCCTTTATAGTTGTGACAGTTGCAATTAGTCATGAGAACAGTTACTCACTATTCAATCATAAGAATCTTATCCCCTTTTCCTTTCACCAGACCTCTCCAGACATGATGAAAACTATTCAGTGGGGATTCTACCTTTTCCCACACACTCTGAAACTAAACTCCCCCTTGAAAACTTGTAAGCCAGTCACTTCGTGCCTTTATAGCACGCCCCCCTCCATCCCCTCCTACATCCATGCCAAGAAATTTGGAAGACAGCTACCTGGCCAACTGATTGGAAGAAATCCATATTTGTGCCCATTCCAAAGAGAGGTGACCCAATAATGTGGAAATCATCGGATAATATCACTGATATTCCATGCGAGCAAAGTTTTACTACAGGTAATAAAGAAATAGCAACAAACATACATTGACAGAGATTCAGAAGAGGGCATAGAACGAGGGATATCATTGCTGATGTCCGATTGATCTTGGCTGAAAGCAGAGAATACCTGTGCTTTATTGACTTCACAAAGGCTTTTGGGTGTGTGGATCATGACAAACTATGGACAACATTTTGAAGTATGAGTATTCCAGAACACTTAATTGTGCTCATGAGGAATCTGTACCTGGACCAAGAGACAGTTGTTCAAAAAGAACATGGGAACACTGAACGTTTTAAAATTAAGAAAGGTATGTGACAAGGTTGTATTCTTTCACTTATTCAACCTGTATGCTGAGCAAATAACCTGAGAAACTGAGTTATATGAAGAAAAATGTGGCATGAGGATTGGAGGAAGACTCATTAACAACCTGCAATATGCAGATGATACAACCTTGCTTGCTAAAAGTGAAGAGGACTTAAAATAATTACTGATGAAGATCAAAGACCACAGCCCTTGCTATGGATTGCATCTCAATGTAAAGAAAACAAAAGTTCTCACCACTGGATCAATAAACAACATTTTTATCAATGGAGAAAAGATTGAAATTGTCAAGGTCTTCATTCCTCTTGAATCAACAATCAACACTCATGTAAGCAGCAGTCAAGAAATCAAAC
>NW_006409012.1:1709-4206 GCF_000296735.1 Chrysochloris asiatica | reverse complement strand
TTTTTTTTATCTTCTCTAGTAGAGGTCTGATCATCAAACCATGGAAGATGGGTCGAATGGGTGCTATCTACAAGTTTGGGCATTCTTGTGTGTCTCCCCTCACTTCATATCAGCTGGACAATTCACTCTCAGCTCTAGCCCTCCGTGGCTATGGCTTTGTCCATGGATTGAGTAATCCCCAGGTCTCACCACACTTTGGACCAATCAGCCCTTCATTTTCTCTCTCTCATTTCCAGGTCAATGGGAGTCTATAGAATGTGGTCAAATTCAGCCCATATCTTTATTGCTGCTTTTCCCCCTCTTCCACTCATCAGTACACCAACATGGTCACCAGCAAGCTTACATGCCTGCTCATGTGTTCCCTTTGAGTTTCAGTCTTAGAGGAGGGTTTATCCTGAAGAGACTTGATTGCTTGCTTTGATGACTCCCAGCAAACAACTTGCTTGTTCTTGTAGTAGCCAATCAGACTGCCATTTTTGTTTTGGATTTCTTCTGCTGGTCTTTCTTTCAAGAACTATCTTCTGTTCCTCTAGCTGCTCCAGGCTGGTCTGCTTTTCCTTTCAAGTGGGAATGTCCACTTCAGAAGGTTCTGGATGGGGCTCAGGAGTCCATCTAAGATCTTGTACACTACAAAGGCTCTACAAAAAGCCTATTTCACTGGGAAATTCTAGAACCCCTTTTAGGTATTTCAATCAGTTATAGAATGAAGGTGGACTTACAAGCTTTCTGTAATCATGTTTCCTGAAATACCTTTCTATTCCATTCAAGAGTCTATCTTACATAGTAGTCAAGGGAAACCAATATTAATAAGACAGTCAAGCATCTTAACATTATTTCCCCTCTTTTACCCATACAGACTGTGCCTCAATTTCTGTATATGCAAAGTCTTTTGACTGTGTGGATCATGACAAGCTATGAACAACACTGTGGAGAATGAGTATTCTGGCACACTTAAATGTGCTGATGAAGAACCTATACATAGATCAAGAGACAGTCATTCAAACAGAATGAGGAGACACTGAGTGGTTTAAAATCCGTAAACTTGTGTTCCAGGGTTGTATTTTTTCATCATACTCATTCAATCTATATGCTGAGCAAATAATCTAAGACATTGAATTATATGAATAAGAATGTGGTGTCAGGATTGGAGGCAGGTTCATTAATAACTTGCAATATGCAGATGGTGCAGCCTTGCTTGCTGAAAGCAAAGGGTACTTAAAATATTTAGTGATGAAGATCAAAGGCCACAGCCTTCAGAATGGGTTGCAAGTCAATATAAAGAAAACAAAAATCCTCACAAGTAGATCAATAAATAACATTAGGATAAGTGATGAAAAAATTGGCATTGTCAAAGACTTCATTTTGCTTGAATCCATCATCAACACTCATAGAAGCAGCAGTCAAGAAACCAAACAACTTAGTGACTTAGGCAAATCTGATGCACAAGACCTCTTAAATTGTTCAAGAGCAAAGATGTCAGTTTGAGGACCAAAGTGGGCCTGACGCAGTCACAGTGTTTTCAGTAACCTCATATGAATTTGAAAGTTGGACAATGAATAAGGAAAACCATAGAATTGATACATTTGAGTTATGGTGTTGGAGAAGAATATCAAAGGTACCATGGACTGCCAGAAAAACAAATCTGTGTTGGAAGAAGTACAACCAGAATGCTCCTGTCTTAGGCCAGGTTTTCTAGAGACACAAAACCAGACATTCCATACATATATGCTGTTGTTAGGTGCCATCCAGTCGGTACCTACTCATAGCGACCTTATGCACAGTAGAACGGAACACTGTTCCTGGGCCAACCTCAGTACTATTGACATGCTTGAGTCCATCGATGCTGTCACTTGGCCAATCCATATAGTTAGGGGTCTTCCTCTTTTTCTCTGACCCTCCACTTTACCAAACATGATATCCTTTTCCAGTGACTGGTCCCTCTTGACAATATGTCCGAAGTATGAGAGACGAAGTTTGGCCATCTTGGCCTCCAAGGAGCACTCATATATATGTATACATATATAAAGAAAAGTTTATTATCTTATAATTGTAGAGTCCCAGGCCCCCAGCAAAAGAGAGTGAGATTCCTTCCCACATGTCCATTATATTGGGAGCAGGCCACACTCTTAAAGACGCATCTTTTTAATTGATTGGCTGCTCACAGTCACTCATCATACAGCTAACTATACCTGTATTAGGTTTCATCACCATGGGAATAAGCACATCCCAACTGCTAAACCTCTGGAAATCCTGACCTAGTCAAGTTAACATGGAAACCTAGTCAATACAGCTCCTTTTAAGACAATATGTCAAGAGATTGTTTCTCATACTTTGAACATATTATCAAGAGGGACTAGTTCCTGGAGAAGGACATCATAACTGTTAAAGTGGAGGGACAATGAAAAAGATTGAGGCCCCAACATGATGAATTGGCATACTGGCAGCAACAATGGGCTCAAGCATAGTAGCAATTGTGAGAATGGCACAGGACAGTGTG
>NW_006409012.1:0-764 GCF_000296735.1 Chrysochloris asiatica | reverse complement strand
AAGGTGTATTGCTAGCCAGCCTGCTGAAGGAAAACTGCTTCAGGTGGCCCTTAAAATGGGTATGAAGTAAAAGGCATTAGTCAAATCAATAGCTGCATGCCAGATACTAGGAAATGTTTTCATTTGCTCAAGCAACAAAAGCACATCAGTAATTGGAGTCACTATCTGGCTAAATTTTTGTCATTCTCAAAGATCCATCTATTTTTTGCACAGGCCAAACAGGCAAGTTGAATGGGGATGTGGTAGGAATCATCATCCCTGTATCCTTCATGTCCTTGATGGTGACAGTAATCTCTGCAATCCCTTCAGGAATGTGGCATTGCTTTTTGTTTGTTATTTTCTAGGTAGGAGCAGCTCGGATGTCTTCTATTTGGCCTTACTTACCATAATACCCTAATTCCACATGTCAGGAATCCAATGTGGTGATCTACTACTTGCTGAGTATGTCAATTCCGATTATGTACTCCAGAACTGGGGAAATCACTACAGGATGGTTTCAGGGATCCACTGTACCCACTGTGAGATAGTCTTGCGATAAAACCCCATTAATAACTTGAGTTAAGACATCTCTACTCTGATTGGTAGGTAACGGTGACATTTTGGGTCTCTTGGAATTATTGTCAGTTCAGAGTCAGTATCCAGTTGTTGTTGTTAAGAGCTGTCGAGCTGTTTCAGACCCATAGCGACACTGCATAGGGTTTCCAAGGGGCAGCTGGTGAGCTTGAACCACCGACCTTGCAGTTCAAATGGCTTTGCAGTCTGGC
>NW_006409011.1:955549-956354 GCF_000296735.1 Chrysochloris asiatica | reverse complement strand
AAGATGGATTTGCACAGTGGCAGCAGCAATGGGCTCAAATGTAACAATGGTTGTGAGGTTGGTGAGGTACCAGGCAGTGTTTCATTCTGTTGTACAAAAGGTCACTATAAGTCATAATGAACTCGATGTCACCTAAAAACAATATCACAACTTTGAACTATCAAATAAGATGTCATTTTAGTTATAATCATTACTACCCACCACCAATTCATTGTCAATGAGCCATTTCTGACACATAGCACTTACCATTATGTTCATTGAATAACATTTATTAAGTAACTACAGTGTACCAGGACAGAACAGCCTGAAAGAAACTCAAAGTCACAGAACAGCTAACCAACACAATAACCAATTTTACCTCATAGACATACATGGAGCACAAATCCAACTGCATCAGAGTATATATTCTTTTCCAGTGCACATGGAGCATTCTCTAGAATAGAACATATTTTAGGTCATAAAGCAAACCTCAATATATTTAGAAACATCAAAATGCTACAAAGCATTTTCCTCAGATTATAATGCTATAACATTAGAAATCAACTATTGGAAACTTACATGGAAAAAACTCAAAAACATGGAAATTGAGTAACATCCTTCTTAAATGCTACCTAGTAACGTTGTTGTTGTTAAATACCATTGAGTGGGTTCTGACTCATAGAGATTCTTTGTAGGGTTTACAATGAATGACTGGTGGATTTGAACCATTGACCTTGTGTTTAACAATCTGGTGCTTGTTCTATGGTGTCATAAAATAAAACATGAAATTTAAAAATTCCTTGATTAAAATGGGAACATGAACACT
>NW_006409011.1:951696-952181 GCF_000296735.1 Chrysochloris asiatica | reverse complement strand
CCAAAACATCAAAAAACATTCTGTCAGTTCAGACTCTTGGTAACCCCATGTGTGGCCGAGTAGAGTTTTGTTCCATAGGATTTTCAGTAACTGTGCCCTTTGAAAAGTTGATTGCACAGTCTTTCTTCTGAGGCATCACTGGGCTTGTTCAAATCATAAGCTTTTTGATTAGTGGCCATATGCTTAATTGCTTGTCACTTAGGAACTCCTTATGAAAGTACAAACAAATGACAATACAGATTCCGCTGGTATCTAAAAGTTGAGCATTCTTATAAAAACGTTCATAGTCTGAAATGGCATACCTTGCAAGCCTGCCTCCCCCACCCCCACGGTCCTCAACACACAGCCCCTTTCCCTCTCTGGATCTCAAGTCCCCAGCCACTCCATCTCTTCATGTCATCTTCTCTGCCTCCATCTTGGGCCTCACAGCTTCTCTGGGTAAGGTCTCGCTAAAGGTAAGAAGTGACTGGCTTACAAGCTTTCAA
>NW_006409011.1:950978-951596 GCF_000296735.1 Chrysochloris asiatica | reverse complement strand
CCAAAACATCAAAAAACATTCTGTCAGTTCAGACTCTTGGTAACCCCATGTGTGGCCGAGTAGAGTTTTGTTCCATAGGATTTTCAGTAACTGTGACCTTTAAAAAGTTGATTGCACAGTCTTTCTTCTGAGGCACCACTGGGCTTGTTCAAATCATAAGCTCTTCAGTTAGTGGCCATATGCTTAATTGCTTGTCACTTAGAAACTCCTTATGAAAATACAAAAAAAATGATAACACAGGTTTCCGCTGGTATCTAAAAGCTGAGCATTCTTATCAAAACGTTCATAGTCTGAAATGGCATACCTTGCAAGCCTGTCCCCCATCCCCAAACCCATGGTCCTCAACACACAGCCCCTTTCCCTCTCTGGATCTCAAGTTCCCAGCCACTCCATCTCTTCATGTCATCTTCTCTGTCTCCATCTCGGGCCTCACTGCTTCTCTGGGTAGGGTGTCGTTAAAGGTAAGAAATGACTGGCTTACAAGTTTTCAAGAGGGAACCTAGATCCAAAGGGAGTGGAGGAAGGTAGAGTCTCCAGTGAATAGTATCCAGCCTGTCCAGGAAGGGCTGATGAAATTAAATGCAGATGGGTCTCTTGTGATGCAATAGTGAATAATTG
>NW_006409011.1:949679-950207 GCF_000296735.1 Chrysochloris asiatica | reverse complement strand
GATGAGAGCTGCAGGTAGAAAAGGCTTTATACTTGCCATCGGATGAAGGAATTCTTAGTATAGAGGAAACAATTCGAGTATAAGAGAAAAGGATCACTGAGATTGGAACACCACCAAAAATGGCAGCCAAACAATAGACTAGAACATTTTTGGTGATGGTGCCAGAACAGGCGAGGTTGAGGAGTACAGAAGGGTCACAGAAGAACTGAGGAATTCCCACTTCTGGGCAAAAGGTTAGTTGTGACACCATCAGACAGTGCACCTGGGAGTCCAAGAGACTGATAAAACAAGACCCCAAAACCAGCAAGGCACAGAGGTAGGGATTCATGATGACTGGGTAGTGAAGTGGGTAACAGATGGCCACAAATCGATCATACGCCATCACTGAAAGGAGTACATTGTCCATACATCCAAAAAACAAAAAAAATGACAACTGAATTAGGCAGTCAACATAGGAGATGATTCTGTGGTGCGTGTGGATATCCAGAAGCATCTTTGGGATCGTGGCAGAGGTGAAACCAATGTCAG
>NW_006409011.1:949062-949579 GCF_000296735.1 Chrysochloris asiatica | reverse complement strand
CACCCATACTTGTTCCATAAAATAGGAAAACAACTGACAGATGAGAGCTGCAGGTAGAAAAGGCTTTATACTTGCCATCGGATGAAGGAATTCTTTGTATAGAGGAAACAATTCGAGTATAAGAGAAAAGGATCCCTGAGATTGGAACACCACCAAAAATGGCAGCAAAACAATAGGCTGGAACGTTTTTGGTGATGGTGTCAGAACAGGCAAGGTTGAGGAGTTCAGAAGGGTCACAGAAGAACTGAGGAATTCCCACTTCTGGGCAAAAGGTAAGTTGTGACACCATCAGACAGTGCAGCTGGGAGTCCAAGAGACTGATAAAACAAGACCCCAAAACCAGCAAGCCACAGAGGTAAGAGTTCATGATGACTGGGTAGTGAAGTGGGTGACAGATGGCCATGTATCGATCATACGCCATCACTGTAAGGAGTAGGTTATCCATACATACAAAAAAAACAAAAAATGACAACTGAATCAGGCAGTCGACATAGGAGATGATTCTGTGGTGTGTGTG
>NW_006409011.1:945523-946939 GCF_000296735.1 Chrysochloris asiatica | reverse complement strand
AGGTTGTTAGTCAGTCTTTCTCCAATCCTGATGTCGTGTTATTCTTCAGATAGTCCAGATTTCTGAATTTCTGTTTACAGACGCAATAAGTCTGGTGAAAAGATACAACCCATTTACATACCTGTCTTTATCAAAACCATGTGGTATCCCCTTGTTCATTTGAAAGACTGCCTCTTAGTCTATGCAAGTTTCCACAAGCATACAATTAAGGTATCTGGGGTTCCTATTGTTGACAATGTTATCTATAATTTATTATGATCCACACAATAGACTGTCTTTGCATAGTTAATAAACACAAGTAGCAATCTTTCTGGTATTCTCAGCTTTCAGAAAAAATCTAGCTGATGCCAGACATTATATCCCACATCTGACATCCTCTTCTGAATCCTGCTAGAATTTCTGGTAGCTTCCTATCAATGCACTGTTGAAACTATTTTTGAAATATCTTCAGCACAATTTGACTTGTGTATGATATTGATGATATTACTGGATAATTTCCACATTCTGTAGGGTCATCTTCCTTGGATAAACACAAATATGGATTTCTCTCAGTTTGTGACCATGTAGCTGTCTTGCAAATTTCTTGGTATAAACAAATGCCTCCAGCCTTGAGTCAGGCTGTTGAAACACTTCTATCTGTATTCCATAAATTCCTGGATCCTTGTTTCTGCCAGTACCTTTAGTGAAGCTTGGACTTCTTTTTTCAGTACCCTTTGTTCCTGATCATATTCTAACTCTTAGTATTATTGAGCATCTACCAATTACCAATTCTTTTTGGTACAGCTACTCAGTATATTCATTTCCTTTGGATGTTACTGCATTGGTCAATATTTTGCACACCAGAATCTTTCACTATTTCAACTTGAGGCTTAAATTTTTTCATCAAGTTTTTTAGCTTGAGAAATGCTGAGTGTATTCTTCCTTTTTTGTTTTCTAATGTCAGGTCTTTGCACAATATGTTTTAATATTTTATCTTATCTTGAGCTGCTGTTTGAATTTTTCTATTAAACTCTTTTATCATTTCTTCTTTTCACTTTAGCTAACCCAAATCGGGCTATGAACCTCAAGGTCAGCAGTTCGAAACTACCAGCTGCTTCACAGGAGAAAGATGAGCCTTTCTGCTTCCGTAAAGATTTGCAGCCTCAGAAACCCTGTGCAGGGTCACTATGAGTCGGAACTGACTCCACAGCACATAACAACAACAACCACCTATGTTTAAGACTCCTTAGGATAATTTGTAGAATAAGCACTGGACTGCTAACCATGGAGTTGGCAGTACAAACCCACAAGCCACTCCTCAGAAACCCTATTCAGAATTATTATAAGTTGGAATTGACTCAATGGCACTTAATAACAACAGCAAAGTTCAAGAGTAAGTTTCAAAGTCTTTTTATATATCCACTTTGATCATTTTTT
>NW_006409011.1:942717-944253 GCF_000296735.1 Chrysochloris asiatica | reverse complement strand
ACTTCAATCTGAGGATTGAAGGTACTTCAATCTGAGGATTTCATTTAATACTACTATACTAAACAATGTGTTGTTGCTGTTCAAATAGTGATAATCCCTCAGATTCATTGCAAATAACTGTTTTAAACATCATAGTGTAGGAAACCTTCCCCTGAAAAAGTGCAGAAAAGACAGAGAAGGAGTGTCTGAGGAAGAGGCCATAGTTTTGAATCTTGTAAAGAGATTTGGGCTCCAGTTTCCCACGGCAACTTGTGGAGAAATCTGTATGTGGATGGAAAATACAATGATTTCTGAATTGATCAGGATATAATGGACTGAGGTCGAAGTGCCAGTCAAGTGGAGGAAGTGACCCAACGCTAGGAGCCACAGACTGCATGTCTGAAGAAACAGGTGCGACTGACTTGTCATCTTTCACTTTTCATTTTTCACATATCTTTCTTCTGTACCCCAATCACAACATCACTGCCTAACCAGATGCCTTTCGGTGGGAGGGAGGACACCACAATAGCATCCAACATTGCACCCACAGTTTCCCCAAGGCACAGAGAGGAGTCCCACAGGTTGCTTCTTATGATGTCTGAGTATGGGACCTAGCCCTAAAGTTGACCCTTTATCCCTGCTTGTACAGCAAAGTCTATTGGCCAGTTGACTATGACTTTTTTTTTTTTTTTTGATTGGTGGTTTCTGTCTTTGCTTTTATATTGTTTCTATCTTTGGTCCTTTTGGCTTCACTCTTTTCCTGGGGATGGGAGTTTCTCCTCCCTCCTTTCCCAAGAAGAGACAGCAATTGTGCTCATATATCTAAGCTACAAACATAACCCATAAGATCCCACTATCTGGACAAGAGCCAATATCAGCTGGTAGTCATTACATTTGAAAAAGGAAGGCTATCTCCAGGTCATAACCACCAGGAGACACTCAGTAAGCTTAACAACAATGCAACATACATTCATTTAAACATTAAAACCACACATAATTATTGAAAATGTCCAAGAAAACACAATTAACGATCTCACCACATGTCCAAAACAGAAATGAGTAACTGAGACAAATGAGTTAGAAGCAGACACAGACTTTCTAGTACAAGACCAGGCTCTGGATCTGCCTGAGAAGGAATTCAGAAGAATGATATGGAAACAAATTCAAGTGCTCCAAAGAGCTGTGGAGGACAATAAGATATAAGTCAGGAACGTGCTATAAGAACAATAAATGAAAATTGAAACAGCATTGGAAACAATCCAAAACCTAAAAAAAGAAGTCCAGATGATTAATAATAACATATCAGACATGGAAAGTACACTGAAAAGGCAAAGGAATAGAATTGAAGAGATGGAAGCTGGAACCAGTAAGCTGGAAAACAAATCTTTCAATACTGCTAAGATAGAAGACCAAGCAGAAGAAAGGATTAAAAAATCTGAAACGAATGTAAGATTCATGATTGATAACATGAGGAGGAATAACTTAAGAATTATTGGCATTCCACAATAAGAAGAATCACAGAAGTCCACAAATGAGCTACCTATAGTCTATAAAGTT
>NW_006409011.1:940565-941012 GCF_000296735.1 Chrysochloris asiatica | reverse complement strand
ATTGATGAACAATTGGCAAAACTAAAAGTAAAGAGGGAGAAGACACAAATAACACACATCAGAAACCACATGGGTAATGTCACAATGAAACCAAAGGAAATATGAAGGTAATTACCAAATAGCATGAAGACATGTACTCCAACAAATTTTAAAAAGTAGAAGAGATGGAGACATTTTTAGAAAAATACGACTTACTTAAACAGAGTGAAGTAGAAGATGTGAACAGAACTATAACAAAAGAAGAAATTGATAAGGTCATCAAAAACTTTCAACCAAAAGAAGTTCAGGTCTAGATGACTTCAATGGTGAGTTCTAACAAACATTCAGGGAAGAGCTGTCACCAATTCTACTCAATTTATTCCAGAATATAGAAGAGGATGAAAATATTCCTAATACATTATATGAGGCAAGAATAACCTCATACCAACACCAGGGAAGGACACAACT
>NW_006409011.1:924089-926573 GCF_000296735.1 Chrysochloris asiatica | reverse complement strand
CAACAGCCTATCTTACTCTCAATGGCAAGAAACTGAAAGCCTTCCCTCTGTGAACAGAAGCCAGACAAGGATGCCCTTTATTACCACTCCTATTCAATATTGTGCTGGTATTCTTAGCAAGAGATCTATGGCAAGACAGGGAAATTAAAGGCATTCAAATTAGCAAAGAGGAAGTAAAACTCTCTCTATTTGCAGACGATATGATCCTATGCACAGAAAACCCCAAAGACTCAGTAAAAATGCTGCTAGATCTCATTGGAATATTCAGCAAAGTGGCAGGGTATAAAATCAACATACAAAAATCAGTTGGATTCTTCAATACCAAAAACGACAGTGCTGAAAAGGACATTAGGAAAGCAATATCATTTAAAATAGCTGCACAAAGGATGAAATATCTAAGAATAAATGTAACCAGAGAAACAATGGAATTATACAAAGAAAACTACGAAACACTACTACAAGAAACCAAAAGAGACTTACAAAAATGGAAGAATGTACTATGCTCCTGGATAGGAAGACTTAACATTGTGAAAATGTCAATGCTGCCCGAAGCAATTTACACATATAATGCAATCCCAATCCAGATTCCAATGACATTCTTCAAAGAGATGGATAAAACAATTACAGACTTTATATGGAAAGGAAAGAGACCCAGGATGAGCACTGCTTAAAAAGAAAAATAAGGTTGGAAACTTCTCACTCCTCAAATTAAAATTTTATTACATGGCTACAGTGGTCAAATCAGATTGGTACTGGTACACTGAAAGATAGATGAAACAGAATTGAGAATCCAGAAACTTGCTCATCCATATATAGCCAACTGATTTTTTACAAAGTACCTAAATATATTGTATGGAGAAGGGATAATCTGTTCAACAGATTGTGCTGGCAGAAAGCGATATGCAAAATATTGAAACAAGACCTTCACTGCCTGTCTTATACAAAATCCAACTCATCGTGGATTAAAGACCTAAATGTGAATCCCAGAATTATGAAGGCCATCAATGAAAAAATAGGGATAAATGTGAGGGCACTAATTGAGGGAATACACAGACTATAAAACATTTTGAAACAAAAGTAGACAAAATAGATAATTGGGACATACTAAAAATTAAAAACTTATGTGCATCAAAAGACTTCACCAGAAGAGTAAAAAGGGAGCCCACAGAATGGGAAAAATATTTTGCAATGACGCATCAGACAAGGGATTAATTTGTAAAATATATGGGAAACTACAACACCTCTACACGAAAAAGACAAATAATCCAATTAAAAAACTTGCACAGGACACGAACAGACACTTCACCAAGGAGGAGATCCAGGCAGCCACCATACAGATGAAGAAATGTTCACAATCACTAGCCATTAGGAAATTGCAAATCAAAACAAGAATGAGATATCATATCACACCAGCTAGAACAACTAAGATCAAAAAAGTAGGGGAGAATAAATGTTAGTGGGGATGTGGAGAGACTGGAACACTCCTGCATTGCTGGTGGAATTGCAAAATGCCCCAACCTCTCTGGAAAGCAGTATGGGGCTTCCTCAGAAGGTTGGAAATAGAAATACTTTATGATTCAGCAATTCCCCTACTTGGGATTTACCCACAAGAAATATTAACCATAACACAATATATTGACACCAATGCTCATAGCAGCACTATTTACAGTAGCAAACAGATGGAGACTGCCTAAGTGCCCACTAACTGAAGAATGGATAAACAAACTGCAGTACATACACACAATGGAAAATTATTCTACATTGAAGAATAACAAGGAAGCTGAAAGGCACTGCATAACATGGATGAATCTTGAGGACATTATGTTGAGTGAGATTAGTCAGTCACAAAAAGAGAAATACTGCATAGGACCACTATTGTAAAAGACTAAGAAAAAGAACTCATACTAAAGAGGTGGGGGGATTTCTTTGAGGGTTACCGGGGTTTGGGGGTGGGGTGAGGAGAGGGAGGAGAAGGTGGAGCACAGGATAAGGAATAGACACAGGATAGTTTGGGTGCTAGGGAGGGGGGCAATATACAAGAAGGGGGAGAGGATTGGAAGAACAAAGCAAGTAGTTAAACAATAAGACCGTTTTGCATGAGCTAAGTGGAACAGAGGTGAATAATGATGTATGCAAAACCTTTGAACAACAGGGCTTTTGGGATTGAGATATGGTTGGAATGGGGGAAAAAAGGGGAAATAATGTTAAGATGCTTGGCTGTCTTTTGAATCTTTGTTTCCCTGGCACACCATTATTAAATAGACACTTGAGGAGGAGAGAAAGAAATAGCCAGAAATATCACTATAGAAAGCTTGTAAGTCTGTCTTCTGCCTATACTGATTGGAGTACCTAAAATGGGGCTACAATGTACCCTGAGAAGGAGGCTTCCTGCGGATCATCTGCATTACATACGATCATAAGTGGAATCCTGAACCTCATCCAGAATCTACTGAGGTGGGAAATTTCCACTTGAAAGGACAAGCA